>NW_019385009.1:96420-188164 GCF_000671375.1 Centruroides sculpturatus | reverse complement strand
GATTTAACAATTCATAGGAAATAGTTTGTTAGAAGCATTAAAAAAAAAAAGAAAAAAATTTAAAATTTAATTATTATACTGAATTTTTTATTAATCAAATTGCTCCAAGTTTTAATATAAAGATGTTAGTAAATTATTTTTATTAATATTAAATGAAACAATTAACTCCTTTAATGAATTTTCCCTTTAATTTTCACATTAATTCTATTTAAAAGTTCAAATTCTTCTTTCATCAAAAATTTTTTTTTTCTGTAGTTAAAAAAAATAAAGTTTCCTTAACACATTAACTGCGCTCTCTTTAATAAATTATGTAGAATTTAACAAGTTATTAGTTTATTATTCAAATCCTTTGATAAAAACAGAAGAGAACTGTTTATAGGCCAAGCTAGAAAAGGGTATTTTTTAAAGGGAATTAAATGTATGCTGTATAGAGATATAAAAGCATTAGAAAATGATATTTAAATTGAGGAGGCCATGTGATGATTGTTAATGACATAGGCCAAAGTTAGTTTTAGTGGAATTATTGTAATTAATAGGCTTTATATACGTGTGTAGGTATAGAGATAGACGTATATGTATATATTAAGGTAAAAGGGGAAATAGAGGAAGGAGGAGAGTGCGGAAATTACGGAGCAAACAAAGCAATAAGCCGCAGCCATCCGCCATGACTGTTTACCCACAAGCCTATTCGCTTAGGTGAGGAGCGGACGCATGCGCGATGGATCGCAATTAATTTTTGAATAATTAATTAGCAGAGTAAAATACCATCTTTACTTACAGGGCAATTTTCACAGTTGCTGTCGGCAGCGATGTCCTGCGGGCGGTGGATGGCGAAGAAAACACTGGCAGAGACAGCAGAGAGTACGATCATGCGGACTCGGATGACAACATGAATGTGGCGGAAAACTCGAATAGAAACGATAGATGCCAAGTCGGATAGGACGGAAGAGGGTAGGTGGCATGAGTCACAGCTTACAGCCATTTTTAGGTAGATTTAAGCATTAATTTGCGAGTAGCGATAGTGTTATTGTAAACGAATGTGTTTGACCATGTCTCAGTGCGGCCGTCCACATCAGACTCGCAACTGCTGGTAAATATCGATTTGTCGGAGACGTGGAGGATTAGACAGCCTCGTTTTTGCCACACCATGTGTCACATTTTCATCGCTCCGTACTTCGCCACCCCGACAGGGAGGCATTAATTCGCCCATTGTTAATGACTTGCGCCGGGATTTTCTGTCCTATCGTTGGTCACAGAGTGTCGGCGTCATTCTCGGTGGACACACAGACCAAGCGGGGACCCATACACTCGTTAGATGATCTAACCAAGCTTAGACATGCAGCTAGTCGTAACCTTGACTGGGAGGCGATAAAATCGGATCGGTATTCAACTGTCTTAGGTATTCATATTCGTCGGTGCTGCGGTTGAGCGCGGACATATGGACGATGCTGGCATCCGGCTGCGACTGGTCGGAGATCGGTAAGTTACAGTGTGAACGCTTTTGTTTTTTGTCTTATTCTTACGGTAAAAGATTACTTTCTAAGATAATCGATTATGGTCACGTCCCGGTGTCTCTCGGCTGCCGTCTGCTTTTGGGTATTTTCAGATAACAGTAATTGACGTACCTTGTTACGGTATTTTTGCCGTCTACTCGTTTCTGTGACGGCTTGTGTATTCCGACATGACGTTGCAGTATGAGTACCACGTACGTATTAGGGGAGGCGGGCACACGTCGACGACTCTTCCAGTGACAGGCGATTCGGCAGTTATTCGGATTCCGTCGTGAGGATAACCGCGGGCCTTCCTCTCCCCACCTGCTCAGGCACGGTAATACTTGTTAAATGCCAAAGTCACGGCACGGCCGTCCGTCGGTACGTCGGCACTGTTCGGAGTTGGCGGCTTTTTTCTTTATTTATTTATTTAAATGTGCGCTTTTTACTCGGCGGACGACGAGACTTAACGGGACCGAACCCATGCCGGCTTCCAGTCGATGGACCGCAGTGTGTACGGCTTCTCGGTGTCGGCCGCCAAATGGACTGCGGCCGGCGGTGGTGGCTTAATAGACACGCGGTGGTAGCAGCCACCGAAATCTGGCGACGATTGGCTGGTAATAGCGAGTGGAGGCTGCCGTGGGTGCTCCCTACAGCATTGTAGGCTTCGGTTACTGCTGCCGGCCTTGTCGTCACCCTACAAATGTGTTCTACTTTTCCTGGTCGGCAGCGAATCCGTCCACCAGACCCTACACCTCGGTGTCAGTCGCTTCTCGCCCTCCGACTGCTTAACATTCCGTTACTCTTGTCGGCAGACAACTGTCGTTTTTACATGGAGTAAACGTCTTCCGTCACCCTTTTCTCACACTCCAAACGCGCCGGATTCCGTCTCCGGCCGACCGTCCCAGCCGACTTTAAAACGCTTTAAAATGCTTTAAAACGGCGCCGAATCATTTTAAAAACATTTAAAAATCGTTTTAAACCAGTACGCGCCGTTTAAAAAAACCCATTCTAGACTAGCGCCTAACACTTTAATTACCTCCAAGAACAATTAAGAGGATTAACATAATGAATGTTAATATTTTATGTAACGATTAGCGAATTGCCTTTTCGTTCGTCGTTCGTTAGTGATTGATAAACAAGCGGATTAAACAAAAAAAAAAATCTTATAAACTCTATCCTACAGATGATGTAAATTTTTCTACCCACGATTTTTCTTACCCTTTCCGAATTAAAAACCTTGGTTTCCCTTAATTAACAGTGTAGAGATGAACTCCGAAATGGTTCAGGCAGCGAAGAAGACACCCTGGGAAGCGGGAACATATAATAGATGAAATGCAAATTCCGGTGAGTAATTTTTTTTTTTTTAAATATATTTTAAAATATTTAAAATTAAATAAAATTTAAAATTTAAATGCTTCGGTAACTAGTAATAATGTAGTTAATTTAAGGCGTGGTCGGGTATTTTAAAGCGGGAGGCGATTTAAAATTTTTCATTTTAGAATGAAAGAAAATGGCTGCTCCTTCCTCGCATTCCAGTCTGGTTGTTTTGAGAGAGAGAGAGAGAGCGAGAGAGAGATAGTAGCTTCTCTATAGACGGTGCAGGGGTCCTGCTCCTTATGGCGTTACTGTCAAGACAACAGCAGGCCGGGCAAGCAGTCGTATTATCCCGGTGCGAGATTGACAGCTGCGAGTCATAAACAAGGGGCGACTTCGCCAATAAAAAGCCGAGAATCATTTTAGGTGCAAAACAGGAATGTGCTAGACGGGCAAATGCAATGCTAATGGGAGCTGCCGCCGTGTATCAGCCTCGTCTCGGCCAGCCAATCTGTGTACGAGCGCAAACATTCATTTATAGATAGCGTTACCCCTCGCTATTTGAATATCATAATGAGGTCAGATTCTTCGGCAACATTCAGATGACGTCCAATCATCTCATTCTGACCGAAGGTCGAGCAGATGAGCAATGCTTACAGCCAAAGGTACGTGCAGATTGTTGCTTTGACCATTTTCGCTCCATTGTAAAACGCGCGGCCGGAAACTTATGCGCAGATGGCTGCCGGTCCACCTTAAACTCGCCGGTGTCTAGTCGTCTCCGGTTGTGGCGGGGGAGGCCCGGTTGCCGCGGCGGAAGTCAGCCGCCGGTGGGACGTTGCACCGTTTCCGTTCCAAAGGATTGTTGCCCTTTCTGCGGGATGTGCCTCGCGTTAACTTCCAAGCACCCTCTTTTGCCGTGTTTTACCGTCGTCGTCGGGCCCCTCTCACCTGTCGATCTCGACACTCGGGCCTTTTTTTCCCTCCCCCCCTCCCCCATCCAGCAAAAGCTTTTCGCATCCCTCCGCTTTACGTTTCTTACCACATTAAGCGTTATGAATAATTCATCCGTCGGCCCGACTTGCACGGCATGCAAAAACGCAAACGAATTTTTCGATTATAATTTCAAAATATTATAATGGCCGGCATTTTAATCGTAACTTCTCCCTTTTATACAATTATTTTGGAATAATTGTGTGATTAATCTTTAAAATATTCTAAATAAAATTATGCTAATGGAGGCCGCGCGGTTATGTCGCATAAATATATATATATGTATGTGTGTAGAAGTACCGTACGTAGTATAGTGACCGGTTTATATTCGTCCGAGTTTCTTTAATTGATCCCACTCCCAAGAACTAATTGTTTATCGTTGCTTGGACAGGGTTTGCTTTAGATTTGGCCCCGTCACCCCCGCTAGAAAGTGCTTTGGTTATGCTAAAGATTTTTGACCCTCTCGCACACTGGATGGCGCGGAGGCTCCGGAGTCTGATGTAAATTGATGCAAAATCATTTGAGCTCTCTCTCTCTCTCTCTCTCTTTCTCTTTCTCCCTCCCCACCCATCTCATTCAAACTAATTGCTACCGAAGCAATAGTGCCTCCATCTGTTGAGTAAAGCAAGTATCTATTTAGGATTATATTAGGTTGGTTTATTAAGTGAAACACATATTCTTACGTTCGTCTTAACCAATTTAATCTAGATCTATTGATTAAGTTGGTTCCGCCATCCTCTTAGATATTGTTATCATTTTGCTGCTCCGCATCTCTCGGAATAATGCAGTCCGGATGCTGACTGACGCGATGTTATATTAATTGGAAGGATTAGATCTTTAACAAGGTTTTGTTTATAAGAGATAAAGTATACGTTTAGTTTTAATAGGCAAATAATGGGAATAAATGATGGAAAAGTTTCGTTTTGCTTACTTGTAGGCTCTTGATAATATATTCCATGCAAATGTCGATTGATTCTGTTTTTAAGTACCCCCGAAGTCGCTCTCTTTATTCTCTTTTCCAATCATTAGACTTACAGAATTGGCTCGTGTTCGGTTTCTAGGATTAAATAACTACTTAATTGGAATGGTTTCAAAATTTTTATTAATAGATATTCGTACTGTAACTAATAGTATATTTTTAAAGAATTTATTACTGTTTTTCCTTGGTTATATTCTATATTTTTTGAAGAAATTCCAGTTTTAAAATCAGCCATTCAAATCAATAAGGTTAAAAAGGCAAACGAGTCTTTTTGGACTTAGACCTATTTAAGACGAGACCTACCCGTTCCCCTTTTAAGTATTTTTCGTTTAACTTTAGATTTATCTGATAATATTTAAGTTAATAAGTAGCCTTTCTCTTATTAAATTTGACCAAAAAGTAGTTTTTAATAACGTTAAACTAGGCTATATAAATGATGCAATCATTTTATTATCTAGTTCTTAAATTATGTTTGATATTTTTTGTAAAGAAAATCTTTTANGATAAATTGTATTAATTAAGTAATTATCTAAGAGAGAAGTTGCTATGTTTTGGATAAAGTGTTGTAAAAACTACAGAAAACACCAATTTTAGAGTTTTTATTTATAAAAAAAAAAACGCATTTAGAAGAAAGTTTTAATCTCTTTTGTAATGATGATGGTGTTAATGCTCTCTATCATCCTTATTTAATAAATTATTCAACAATTTTTTTCACTTTTATCCCCATAGGTGTGTGTGTGTGTGTTTTCAACCAAGATGAGACTTTTTCATTAGAATTGGAATCATTTTCTCTTTAAAAAACTTTAAATTTTATTATATTCTAGTTTTATATTATTAAATAAAATTTAACTGAGCATAAAATCAAGTGATATACATACAAATATAAGGTGATGAATTTGTTAATCTGTTAACAAAAGTGGATCTTAACTAAACTTTATTATACTAAGAGAAGATTAACAATCTTCTTTAAATATGTTTTATATAAATATTTATTTTATAGTAGGCACTAAGTATTCATTTCTTTCTTTTATTTTCTAATAATTCATTTATCACAAGAATATTTTTGTTACCAATTATAAACAAAAAAAGAAAACAGAGGAAAGATAGTTGATTTAAAAAGAAAAGAGAGAGAGAGAGGAGTGGAAAAAAAATTGCATAATCCATATTCTCCAAAGAGGAAATATACTCAAATTATAAAAATTCGCCTCACTGGTACATAAATATTCTTTCTTTGGCCAAAAATACCTTTATTGAATTACAAAATCCATATTTTTTCGCCTTTATTTTTCTGTAAAGTCGAGAATAAAATTAAATATTCCAAATTTGAATTTTACAAGTATACTTGTTATAAAGATTTAAACATTTCTTTATATAATATCACTCACATTAAATGTTTAAACATTAAAAAAAAAGTAAATAATAATAATAATGGTTTTATCCTAATTAATAATTGTAGTTTGGAATATTTTGTGGAGAGAGAGAGAGAGAGGGGAAAAAAAACAATAAAACCATTGACATAGAAATGGGATTTTATTTATTTATTTATTTTTTTTTTGTTTTTGGAAAATGAGGAAGTAAATTTATATTTGCTTTTATTGAAAAGGAAAATTTAACCATAAAAGAATTGTCATAGCAGTTAAAAGGCACGCTGTAATATTCTTGTTTAGGAAGATTATTAATTTTTAGTGGTATATAGTTCCTATACAGCTTTCTGCACTACACTGTCGACATGTTTGTTATTGTAGCGAGCATTAATTGAGATGTGTGTGTTTGTTTAGTGTTTTATGGTTATAGCCAACTGTAGCTTACTATTAAAGATCGTATATGTGGCAATGTGGCCACGCGTTGCCAAATTGGGGGGGAGGGAGGGAATGTATTCTCTCCTGTGTTTATAACGAATCAACCTTTACAATTTTTTTTTAAATAAAACAAACAAATTCGAGTAAATATTTTGTTTTTTTTTTTAAAGTAATAAAATATAGATTAACCATTAATACATTTCCAGAAAAATATCCTTGAAATTTAATGAATTTTATCAGAATCGTGGCACGAAATATCTTAAATTAGGTCATAATTATCTTTAATAGCTAGGCATTGTTTGAAATGTCATTAGATGGCAGTTTCAACAAATGTCAAATGTTCTGAATTAGAAGAGAAATTCTAGCGTGAAGCCATTTTTGTAACCTTACGTAAAAGAGCTTGATTAAAGAAATTTTTCTAATAACCTACACTCCCCCCCCTTCATTGGCTTAATTATCTAATATATATCTCTCTTTCTTTTACCATTTTAAAAATCTGCATTAACAATCACCCTTTCTCCCGTATTTTATCTATCGATCGATATAAATAAAATTGCATTATTTTATATATTTTCATGTCGGGGAAAGAGTTTGAATTTTCGTTCTCCTATTCAACGTTTCTTCTTCTTCTTCTTTAAATGTTGTTACTTTAATTAATTAAAAAAAAAAAAAATGCATCAAAAATATAAGCTATATATTTAGATGATGACGCTTACTCTTCCCTTCATTAGGTTAATTAAAAGCTTTAAATAGCCTTCATTCCAACTAAATATCCATAAGATGACTAATTTATAGAATTTAATGGAGAATTTAATTTAATCATTATGTCACACTAATTACTAGAGGAAAATTTGCAAGTTTTTAAGAACTTTCTTGTATGCTTTTTTTAAATTTTAACAAGTAACAGAACATTAGTAAAGTAGTCAGAATGTGGGGCAAGGATACAGCAGATGGTTATATTATCTTTTCCATAAAGAATCGATTTTAACAAACAATATAAGTAATCGCTTGTATGTATGTGTGTGTGTATATATATATATATAAATGCATAAGTCAGTTAACTAAAGCATTTTTTTTTTGTCATTAACTTAGGTGGTAAAAAGTCATAGACTGTTTAATGCAATCTACTCTGTATAGGAAATGTATATAGACAGTTGAATAAACAGCATCCAGTTTATATAAATAGATGGGAAATTTCAGGTAGATGCGTCCAGTCGATGGCCAGGGCGGGGAGCTACTTGTTACAACCTATAAACGATGTTATTATCCTAACTTCCTCAATTTTCTGTGTTGTATGGATATTTAAGTGGTGTATATTACGTATAAGACAATAGAGTGATATCAGAACACACCCATTCTAAATACACGACCCCAAATCTCTATTGTGGCCCCATGTCCAAAAAAAAAAAAAAAGGTTTTTAAGAGTCATGTGTCGGATATTTTTGTCATCCATAACTTCATTTGTTTGTTGTTTCTTTTTTTGTGTATGTATGTGTGTGTGTGTGTGGTTGTTCCGTTCGCTTAGACAGGAACTTTTCTACTATCGAAAGTAACCAATCAAATTACTAAACAGGCAATTTTTGAAAATAAAAAAAATGACGTAGATTCGGTAATCGTCCAATAAGAAAGACTTACGTCAGAGTTGAGCATTTCGATTTTTAAGTATGCTAATCTAATTTGAACCGGGAAAAATACGATATTAATTTCCGATATTTTTTCGAATAATAAGGTTAATTTAATGTTTGCAAATTCGATTTATTCTTCAAAAATGACAGAAAAATAGTTTAATGATTCATCTGGAAGGAAAACTTGACAGAGAGAGAGAGAGAGAGAAAGAAAGAAAGAAAGAAAATCATAATTAAATATTAGAATTTTAGACACCTTTCCTCGTACAATTAATTCACTATTTAGGTAATGTTGCCGCTGTTGATGATGATGATAATTTCATTGTTCCATTTATAATCTAATGAATTAAACACGGAATGATTTTTATCCAGAGTCCACTCTTGTATTGGTAATAATTAACCTAGATTTTTAACAAAAACCTGATTTGGTGATATTTCCACCCTTTGATAATAGAATGACCTGCATACTGAAATAATGTATTTTCGAAATTTAACACCATAAAAATATTTATATATACGGAAGGCCAACATCGATGACGCCATCGTCGTCATATACGAGGCGGAGTTTCGACGACGTCATCGATCTTAGTGTACCAATTTGGTTTCGTCAGTGAGGAAAGAAAAAAAAAAAAAATAAGGCATCTTTACGAAACTTCATCGATTTGTGAACTGGTCGTTATTGAAGGTAGCGACAGGAAGATTACTTTTCCAGGGTATAAAGATTTATTCCATAATCTAAAATCCTTTCGATGTTGCTCGAGTTCAAACGTAAAATGTTAAAACGGTTGACCTCTGCTCGAGTATAATCCGCATCCATTTTCGTAAAATTCGGCGTGAAAGTTTCCTTTATTTTTTGAAGATGTTCGTACGCCTACTGGAAGGATAGAAAGAAAGAAAGAGAAAAAAGAAGAAGGGGGGAATTAAATGGTTAGTGTAACTTTCGGAATACATTTTAACGAATTAAGTCTTTCGACTCTAACCAATCACGTGCAAAATGAGGGTTACGTAAATCCAACAGGATATTGTTCACTCCTTGTAACAAGTTAAGAGGGTTTACTATCGAAACTAATAGCTGTCCAGAGCACAGATTGAATTGACCTTGTGAAAGTACAGAATAAACTGGAAGTAAGCATTTAGATGAAGGTTTAATACACTCTTCTTTACCTGATGACCTTAGGGGTAATGTTTCGAAATGTTGGACCGCCATTGAAGAGTCCGAGAAACTAATTTTTTTTTCTCCCCCTCTCTCTCTTTCTCTCTCTCTTTTTTTTTTTTTTTTTTCCTTTTTAAGTCGACCATTCCGAGTTACTTTTCTAAGAGAAGTTTGGGTAATTGCTTCGAGTTAGCTCCAATCAAGTTTCATTGATTAGGTTTATAAGTTATGTGTTTCCTTTATTGAGAAACAAAAGAATAACGTGTAATGATTTTTACTAATTCTAAATTGTTCTATTTTCACTTCGCACATTATTAAAATTCTCATAATTGAAGTTATGGGAAAAATTTCTAAGTCGATTCATTATGGGGGAGGTTCGTCTCTAGAATCTGTAGATTTTTATATTAGAAATAAAACGAATATTATAATGTTTTGCTTCGAATTAATTGCTTATAATGCTTAAATTCTCATAGTTAATAGTAAACTTTACAAATAATCAAAGGGGTGTTTAAAACTCTTTCACATACACGTCTATAGAGTAATAACATATTAAATTTTTCATCTTTTGTATAGATTCTTGACAGGAAAAGTGTAATCAATAGTTTGTTTAAAATCTTCAGAAGGTAATTTGGTACTCCGAAAGATTTTATTTTCTTTTAATTGTTTAGATACCCGACATTTTCTATAATGGAAAATAGGTGGAATGAACTCCGTTTAGAGAATCAATAGACTCCTCCTTATAATGAAAAGTACCTCTGTAGATTTTAACATTTGATCAGTAATTCCCTAAAAAAAATTACCATAATAAAAGGAAAATCTCTTGCATATATTTAGAAATTAATATTTTAAACGGATCATATTTTTATTCGAATTCCGATAGTTGGAAGGGTCCCGATATTATACAGAATGATTCCCTTTTGTTTGGATAATGATGTCTAGAATGCCGAACAATTACATCATCTCTAGCATCTCCATATCAAAACTGCTCAGCTGGAGTCTGTACATCGCTGCCACTCTCAGGGAAACTTCTGACGAAAGTTGAAACTATTAATGTCCACGTTATGATCGCGGACAAAGAGAAGAGTGATGATGGCAAAGAACTTAACCATGACAGATGGACGATGAAAGTATGCTAAGGTTCGTTTAGTTCCAAGAACAGAAATCAATGTATGGACAATCATGTGTTATCAACCGCCAGCAGAACTCTGCAATTGGATGATTTTTTTTTTTTACTTTTCGGTGGGGAAGAAAGAAAAATTTGACTCCTCTTTTTTTTCTACAGGAAGATTCTTAGATAAATTCCTACATATAATGAATAACCTAGTTGAATTCACTTTAAACATATTTAAATTGCTATAAAGTCTTTTATAGTTATATACAAATTAAACATGTAAATTCTTGTAAACAATAATAAAAGTAAAAATAGTTTTAATTAGGGCATTAAAACATTCATTATATAAATGAAAATGACATTTTGTAATGATTATAAAACTATGTTAATTTCTATTTTCTAGTAATTAATTTTAATATTCCTGTCTAATTTTAAAACTTTTCGAACTTAAACGAAATGGCTAATTTCATTTAATGAAAATATTTCTTCGTCTTGATGATGGCTGCTTTATTAATTATCTAATGTAAAAACTTTTTCAGTGTTCTGTACGGTACGTCAAATGTTTGGTTTGTAGAATAAATACATTCTCTAGTTTGTATTTGACTCTGTACAGTTTTAAAAAATACTTTTATATTGAGTAAAAATACTATTTTATCGAGTAAAATTACCGTTTGTTTTTTACTTAGACGTTCACTTGTATAAACAGATCTTGTAATGTTTATATACAGGGCCGTCTAGTGTTTTTGTACGGAGGCCCTGGGATAGAGCGGGCCCTTTTCCCAATTTTTTAAGGAATTAAACACGTAGAATGTTTCTTTATTAATAAAAAGCTATCTTAAACAGTTCTATCTATTGTTAGTGGCAATAATATTAATTTATAGGGGTAGGAACCACTATGGACTTTGTAAAAGTCCCAGTTTTCCCTATATGTATATTTATACATATATACATAACGTCGAAAGTAATTGGATATTTTGTTTTTCTCCTGGAAAAATCCACTTTAATGGTTTATAAAAATGTTTAAATTTAATCTAGTTTTTTTTCTCTTTTTAAATCAAAGATAAAAGGTTAAAAAATGTGTTTATTTGACTGCGTACGAGTCGAAAATCAATGGATTTGTTTATAAAACAATTTTAAGAAGTCTAGCTGAAGCTTATAGTGCTATGTCACTATCTGATCCTTCCAAATCCAATATGTACACGTGATCAGATTGAGTCTAAATAATCCGTAGAGCTACTGTAACGATTATTCTTGCTAGAGTCGTCATACATCATCAGAAAGTTGCTGTATTTAATGTTCGGAACAATATTTCGAATACACGAAATTTTGTAATATTATTTTTTTTTTATTGCTATTCGAAAATTTTTATTATTTAATATAATAATAATAATAATAAAGAGAAGAGTTTTCTATAGAAATAATTCAGTGTGGGAGAGAAAGAGAGAGAGAGAGTACATCGCGATGTCGCTAGACCGTTTCAGATGAAATCTATTGATAACAATTTCCACCGAACACAATCAAAAGGTGTAGACTCAACAATAAGTTCGTGAAATGCACCGCGTGCACGCAACAAGTGACAGGCATCAACTGTGTCCTACGTTTTCTGCCTAAGGCATAGGACTATGTTATATATCGTGTTTTGACCATGCAGTAGTCTTCTTTCTCTCCCTCCACCCCATCTCCAAATCATCGTTATGGATGACCAGCGACTTTACTCGACATGGAAATTAATGATCTTTGCTATCTGGTCTGAGCACGGTCAACTTGTTGATGAAATATGGACAGAGTCCAACAAGAGTCATCTGTGCCGAAACCTATATATCAATATTTCTATACTTTTCATAAAAGGTATCACAATAATCGTTTTTTTTTTTTTTAAATAAATTTTTTATCGTAAAATAAGAATCATTCCCGAGTTTCGTTTTATTGATTTTATAAATTGTTCAGATTTTCTATTCATTGAAAACTCAAAAGTTTGGATTAAATGAAGACGAATGGAATAGTTTTTCATGGTTCCTTTCTTTGATGTGTTTCTTAATACAGTATCTACTTTAACAGGTCGTGCCATATTTTTCCATTTCTTCCTACGTCGTCTTCCACAATCGTAGCATAATATAAATTGAGACAGTTCTTCCTTTCAAAATATACATTCGATTTTACAGCCGTATTAATTGTATTTTTAAACTTAATTTACATACATTTCATGCTTAATTTCGATTATTTTTTTTTAAATAAATGTTATTGTCTACAATCAATTATGCTTTTTATTTAGTTTTAAAGTTATAATAATTGTATTTAACCTTTATGTTTAGCTGTTAATTGTACAATTTAATTTTAATGTCGAATACTTTATTTTCTAGCTAATTTTATTAGAATTATAAACAGAGCAGAGGGTCTAAAAAATGGGGAATTTATAAGTTTAAATTCTTTATTCGAGATTTAGATGAGGATAAGTTTGTGTTGATATGTATATAAAATATTCTTCGTGCGACAATGGACAAGAGTAATGAAATAGGGGGGGAGGTCTAATCAGTTAAATATTTCGCAGTTGGATTTATGTACGTTACTAAAACAAGATTTGTATAGCATTAAGAAGTCGGTTAATGGTTTATCGCCCCGTTTAATAGTGCATACGTCATTTTACCGCTGATAATTTTATTATCTGGAAACCTTATAGTGGATAATAGACAGACGTTTATAGAAATAAAGTATAGAAAAATCGACAATGTTTTTCTTTACAGGTTCGTTCGCTTCTTATCCCCCCTTTTGAAAGTAGATGGAGTGGTTTTTATTTGGTTTTAGTCGCGTTTAAAGTTCGATAATTCGCATAACTACGGGGCCGTAGAAGAAAGTAAGAAAAAAATAAATAAATAAATAAGAAAGATGATCGAAAAATAAAAGTGTAGTTGAAAAGTTTGAAATCCCACGGAATTATATGCACGGGTCGTAGTAAGGTTCTGATTATGCTGATGTGATATAGCAGTTAAAGTCGTAGAATGCTTGGCTAGACACTGATGGAGTCACTACGAAACAAGGTAAACTACCTCTTTCGATATTCCTTCCGTCCTTTAATAGTTTCTGGCTGGCATTCAATGGCCCTGTCACTATCTTACCAAGTATTTTTCGCTTTCATCCTTATACAGTTTTCTCTTTTGTCTATATGTACTCTCGAGCACGAAATTTCACGAATATAATATTTATGATGTTTATAATTCACCGACATCACCCTTGGTAAGGATTAAAGATTCTCAAATTGGATAGTAAGTTGGTTTAAAAACTATATCAAACTTTCTCCACGTAGGCCTCCGAGTACCCAACACTTATTTATATCTAATTTATTGATTTCTAGTGAAAAGTTTTATTTTCGAATTTCCATTACGGCAATGATGTAGTTGTATTATTTTTAATGGAATTAAACAAATATACGATGCATGCCTGTCTGTTAAATCAATGACGGTTATAAAAGCGCATTCATAAATGTTAAAAACGATATTGAAGTCCAACTAAATATCGTTATACAAGTTCGTCGTGGTATGTCTTTATATAATTTATTTGTCATTGTAATCTATGTATTTCGAAGCTATAAGATTGCGTGTTGAAGTCTATATGGAATTGCTCGCGTGAGATTTTATTCCAATGTAAGATTTGCTCCAAAGAATTGGATGCATTTTTCAACTTAAAACTTCCAAACAATACTTATTTTTTTTAAAGTTCTTTGTTTTCTATCATGTTTAATAATCGCTAACGTCCTTAAACCTATTCAGAAATCACAGCTTAAATGTAAAAGACACGTAATTAATATGCCTAATAAATAATCTATTGCACCCTTAACGTGTGTGTTGCTTAATATAAACTCCTGCCCCTTATGGAATTTGATAAAAGAACTAAAAACGGAAGAGTTAAAAAATGATTTATAACCGTAAAAGTATAAATTATTGTAAATTTTATTATAAGCTTAAAGAATTTTCTACCTGGAATGAAATTTTAATCGATTAATTAAGATCTATCGTCACATTTCTGTTCAAAACACTAATTATTAAAGCAAAAACTATTGCATAAACTCGGCGTAGTAATAATATAAAGGGAGAGAAATTGATAAGAGGTGGAAATATCACGAAAAACTCGGTAAAATTATTTAATTCCTTCGAGTCTGCTTCATGTAAAAGTCGTTGCTATGCCTAATAAAAAAAAACGAGTTAGAAATTGGATGTTCCTACACCGTCCGTAAGGTGGGTAGCTTTAAAAATCGATACGTGAATTCTCATTGCCATTGTTATTCAGTAAAAAAAAACAGGGAAATATGACTGCGGAACACTTGTTCGTATTCTTCAGTCTTTGCTAAACTAAATTAACTGACGGATATACTGTATTTCAATCGAAATTCGGTGTTGTAAGTTCTCTCTTCGCCATTTTGCACTTGTATGTTTGCGACTCACTTTAAAAGACTTTACGTATAATATATATTTTCCCTTTACTTCATAACATAATTGAACTGGTTATAAAATAGGTAGTTAGACGTGTCGACGATCGACAAGAAGAGCTGTAGAAAATTTGGTAGATCGATGGGGTTGACGATTGGAATAAGAATTAAAAAAAAAGAAAATTTATTGTTTATCTTAATAACGTTTAGAAGTGATATAAGCTGGTGCAAGTGCGATATAGTAAATGACAACGAAGTGACGGTATCATCGCCAAGGGCTCTTATATTTTCTATTCTCCTCCATTCTCATTTAGTATCAACACCACCCTGCCTCTCTTATCTGAGGTAGGAGGGCTGTTCCCCCTATCCAGGGATGGTTTACCACTAAACACCAGGCAGACCCGATTGCGAGTAAACTGCACTAAGTATAAAAGATGGATCGCGTTTGGTTGGTATCTTAGTGAAATCAGAGAAAGAAAATGCCAATTTCTGCAGTAAATAAATCAGAATGACCCATAAAAGAATCCGTTGGGTCACAGGTTACATTACAGGATATTGAAGAGATTGGTTGTTTTTTAAAAGGGTAACGTGTGCATAGATGAGCGGGCTAAGATGGCGGACGTGACCGTCTAACGTAATCGAGAAAAGGACTAGTTTAAACGTATCTAACCACTTGGCAAAAGAGGAAGTGAAGAATAATGTCGGACATTATCGCAATTAAGACCATTTAGTTTATATTAGTGAACTCAGAGAGCAGGGGGGATGTGTGAAAGCTCTGATTTGGTAGCCGACAGTAGACAAAGAACATCTGTAGCCTTGTTAAGTCAGCAGCCTGTACGCGTCGGGTGGGGTTGGGAAGTAAGCCTTGTTATCTTACAACGATGAGGACTATTCCACTTAGCTGGACTAGGATGTGACGTGTTATCGCCAAGATTGCAATTGCCCGTTCAGTTAAAGCAAGGATATGACCAGATAGAGTGAGGACAAACAGAAGCTACGTTATTAGTTACAGAGCGCTTTATATATATGAGATCTTTTTCTCTCGTAGCTACCGGAAACGGTTCGAAAATTCATCTTGTCGCGCGATTCTAAATTAAATTGCGCCAAACTCGTGCAATATCTCCTAAACAATCGAAAGTAAAAAAGTCGCCGCTGTCAAATGTACCCGATGACACCGACTTGCCATACCGGATATCATGTGATCTCACGGTTCACGTGCCGACGGACAGATTTTGTACACATTTCCACGTGGCCGTTGTCAAATTGGTTGCACGGTTCACAGAAAACCAAAGTCACGTGGTCGTTGTAGAGCTAAGCGACGTGTCCACGACTCTAACGAATGGAACACCACCACCCACCCTAGCCCTAGGGATGGGAATCAAACGACCACACATAAAACTTTTCTACCAAGAAGGGCACACGATAAGGGACGTTATCACTGAGCTGTGCCAAGAATTCTTGATTTTATCCTTATTATTTTTTCTTTCTATTTTGGCTATAGAAAGTGATTTTAATATCATTTTTTTGGATGATTGTAAAGAGGTTAGATTAATCAGTTTTTTCGGGGTAAAAGCAATTGTTGCGTTGAGATAAGATTTTAATTGGCGGCCTCCCGGTTGAAAGGTGAGGCTAAGATAAGTAAGCAATGCGGGAAAGTTTTCGCACCTGTTGTCGAAATTCGCCATTACGAGCCGGCGTTGCTGGCACGGGCTTGGTGGGAGACGGCATCCGTTCAACTTTATCGACTTAAAGAGAAAGAAGAAGGAAAATATTCCCACTAGCATCCCCCATCCGAGCGACGCACAGCTCTTCTGCATGGATTGGACATGCGCTGCGCTGGTGGCCGTGCGAGACAATAGATGGCAGCTCAAGCCCGTGGATCCATAAAGGTGTCAGCATGTTATAACTGGTGGCATACGGAGTTGGTAGGTGTAGCTAGCAAGGTCGCAGCCGTTTGTGTCGCGCGTTCATCCGGCCATGGAAATACCATCGCCATGTGCACTAGGAGCTTGTCAATGGTCAGAGGACAAATACCGATGGGGTTGCTGACAATACAGGTGAGGAACAACTTCTAATTGGTAGTAAGCTGCATTAATTTACGGACGGTGCCGCTTCATCGCTCTTCCATCTAATTACGCTCTCGGCCCGAGCGAGATGGCGCTGCTTTCGTGATCATTTAGCCACGTCGTGCTGGGGGGATACAAAAATAATTGCGACCAATAAAAAGAGGCCCGCTTTGTAGAGATGCGTGCGCTGATTGGCCGACGAACCAATCTAGCGAATTAATTACAGGGAACCATGTAGAAGAGCCAGTCGTTGCTATGGGAGGGTTGTGTGTGGTGCAGCGCGCGCAAGCAAGATCCGGCCTCCGATTCGCGGGCTTGGCCAACTTCTGAGCCCCAATCACAGGCCAAGTCATGACAAACGGACTGCATACCAGAACAGGTTTGATCACTTTTCCTTTCTAGCGCTTATAAGTATAGAGAGAGCGGTGGTGGCCGGTGCGGTTAGTTTTAAACCACCCTCTTAACGGCGTCTAAATCCGCGCGGGAGAGAAACTCGCCTCGGAAGGTGTCGGTTTATCGTTTCTAGAAGTAAAAACAACGTCCGGCTTTCTATCCTTTCGGATTTATATAACAGCTGATCAATAGTCCAGACACCTGTTTCTTATCTCGACAGCATGTTTTCAGATTGGATAATTACTTACACCATGTTGTACCACTTAGTGGGGGTTAACTCTGCACTAATTATATACTACCTTTTACTGACAAGCTTGGAGATAATCAAAGTCCGGTTCTGACACTCCCTTTGACAATATACATATTTTGTGGTTATAATTCTCCTCCAGAAATCATTGCCGAACCACTCACGTCTGACATTCTGATCAGATAATGCCAGTTCCCTAATGTTGCATTTAAAAAGGGTGGATGCTTTTTTTTTGCTTCCAGATAAGATAATCATCGGATAGAGGAGGGAAAAAAAACTGTCGCGTCCGTTATAAAATAAATGTTGATAATATTGTCATCTCCGCTCTAAAGAAGTCTCAAGTTAGAGCAAAAGTCGTCGTCGGTGGATAGTTTTACGCAATTGTTGATAGCGATTAAAAATTCCCAGATTATCATTATTATTATTATTGTTATTATTCTAACCTTATTTAAGTTACGTTTCAGTCTGTAAATGGTTTTAAATTGCAAGACGTATTTCCAGAAATCTGAGATTTTTATTTGATATATTACCTATATCTGTGCACTTCGAACTGTTTATTTTACAGGGGGCAGTATTTGAAATATTTATCTAATATAATACTCCAGATCCTGAACGATTCGACCTTGATCGAGTTTGTTTTTAATTTATCCATAGGTGTGTGAATATATTAAGGTAGGAAGGGAGGGGAGAAAAAAAAGGACCAATAATAGCATTTCATCTGTTGAGTTTAATTGAGGCTCCGCTGATTGTCTTAGTTTTCTTTCAATCATTTGAGTCCTGTAACACAAAGCTTTGATTACAGTGGGAATTTTTTTTTCTTGTCGTGTGATCGACAGCTATTTCGATCTTTTCGGATCAAATGATCCTTAATTGTATTGTTTCCTTCATTTTCTAATTAAAATCCGGAAGATATTGTCTGGACTAAAGATTATCCTTAATTGTTGCACTTCCTCTCTTGCGATTCTTCTGAACAGAAAATGGTTATTCAACAGTCTGTGAAGTGTAACCCACAGACATTTATACTGTTACAGACAACAGAACATGCTTTAACCGGTAAGAAAGTGAATTTAGAGGTTATTGAGGTTATTTTTACGTGCCAGTTGTGCCCATTGAAAAATTCAGAAAGGCAATCAATGAATAGACTTTCATCTCTACACATTTTTCGAGTATTTACGGGACGAAAATCGTCTTTTATAACGTAAAATAATTACAGAATTCTTAATCCGATTTAACTCTTTAAGGCCTAAAATTAATTTATATATTCTAACATCTTTCCAAACTAAATCAATTGTCTAATTATTTGGATTAGGTAGAGATAGATTTAAACACCTAATCTATGGCATACAAGAGATTCTATATAATCTATACAATAGTTATTAACTAATACTTGCGTACGGAGCGAGGCCCATTATGACACGAGGAATAGTTTATTTAGCTTATATGTAAAACCAGCTTTGTGATTGAGGCCTCCTCCTCTTCCTTCGTGTTAATAGTAAAAATTTAATATTTAAAAAAGGGACCTTGATTATTTTATAATTGATTTTTTTTTCTAAATTGGAAAAAGTAAAGCCGTCGACTTAATTTTTTTGTTTCAGTTTTTAATAGGTACAGTACATAATTTAATTATACACTTACAAAGCACGAATTAGTCCGTCGGCATTCGTAGCAAAAATTAGCTTATGTCAATCTCGAAATTTAATTTGAAGTAGGATTATAAGGGATTTACAATGTGCATTAAGTAATTTCTAATGTTAATCAGAAGGGAATTAACTATCGTCGGTTGATTAGTCCGAAATTGGGGATTAAAGTATGGTAGACTATTAGTTTAGCGAATATATGGTTATTATAGTCGTGATAATTTAATATATAACATAAGATATTATAGAAAGAAGAAAAGGCCATATAACATTTTAAACGGCCATTTCTTTCTACTATTTAATTGCGAAAAATAGTTTATATTATACATATATTTTTAAAATTACTAATAAGAATAATAAACAAAGAAGTACATGGTAATTTATTCTGGATTTAGACTTAATCCCTAAGTTACTGACCGTAATTTATAGGAGAAAATATGTATAATTTTACATTAATATATATATTTTTTATAAGTCTCTCGGAAACACGAATCATTAATTTTTGTGACGAAAATATTCCGAAATAAACGAACTGAAAATTGGTAATGGCGACGATATTGATAATGCGCTTGAGATTTTAAAATATTTTTGATTATTTTCAAATTGTAGAAAACAATTTCTTTGTGTGTGTTCTTTTATGGCATTTCTAAATGATAAATCTTTAAAAAGTTGATCAGTAAATTAGACCGTAAGGTTAATTAACCTATTTCTAAATTAGATTTAAACATTAAGTTAAGGCCTATATATATTAGTATGTGTGTATGTAGATATTTATAATTCTTTCATAAATAAATGTTAAATTAATGTATAATTTGTTTTCGATTGAAAATCTGATATGATTTTTTTAAAATATTTTTACAATTTAAGATATATAAAGATACACATAATTGGAAAAATATGCAACAAAACAGGTTAAAACGTAAATCAATCTATAAATAATGTGATACTGTAATTGGGTTGCAACATTAATTTAAAAAAAAAAAAAAAGAAACGGGGGAGGGAGAGAGAAAACAAAATTTATTTATCATAACGTTATATTTTTATTTATTTAATTTAATAATTAATTAAGAAGAATTATTAGAATATAAACAATTGCTTTTGTCGAAGTTGTCGATCCGACATTCAAACGGCCCAGTTACTGTTTTGGTCTCCTATTTTTGTCCGTGATTGCTGAAGGAGAACTCTGTCAGCAGGTGGGAGGTTCGGTACACATGTTCAGACTTTTCACAACGCCTCTTATCGTTCATCTACAGACTTTAAAAAAGAAACTGCCAATTCAGTTATTGCCGACCAGAGAAAAATCTCCCAAAAAATGCTCATTTAGGTCGCATGTTTTCTCTTAAATAATTAGTTAAATATATGGCAAATTGACTATTGACTTAGTAGGTCACAACGGGCATTTAATAGGCCTACCCATTACTTCCTATTCCTAATATATTGCATATATATATGTATATTTTTTTTTTCCAACTCTCTTCGACACACCTGAGTTCTGCATCATTAATTCTGTTGTTCGTGCCCAAAATATCCATTTCCTTGTATGATTTAACTGACGAGATATATAAACTGCGTATTAAACATGAAGTATATAACCTTAATTATGGGATTATCTCGAGAATTATAATAAAAGTTTGGGTGAGTGTTCTATTAAGAACCTTTCGATACTTTTACATTAATTCGACGAAAAAAAAAAATCATTTATGGCCACGATTATTAATTAATTTACAAGCTGATTTTTTAAGTAAACTTATTGAAATCTTTTTTACTAGTAATAATAATAATAATAATAAATAAATAACTTTAATTAGAACGAAATCTTTCATCGGTTGTAAAGTTTAATTGTCGAGTTTGTTGTTTACAAATTTACAAACTTATTAATAATTCCAATTAAGTTCTAATCGCAATTTCGAATTTAAAATTGAGACTAAATTGGATTGAGTTTGATAATTTATGCATTTATTCAGGATTTACAAAAAGGACAATTTCAAATTTTTATTAACATTTGCAAAATTGATTTTTTTTTTTTTCCTTCCTTTTCCTTTCTTCTTCTTCTTCTTCTTCTTCTTCTTTTTTCATTTTTATTTTATTTCTATCGACCGTTGTGAATGTTGTTATAAGACCTACTACTATAATTGCCTAATTCTGGATACAATGCAGAATTCCTATTTGTTTTAAGATAAAAATTAATGCCAGTCGACTTATATTACAAATTAACATATAGATTGCTTAATAAAATTCACACCCAAACCATTAACCATTAGCGATAATAATAGATTATAATTTAACGTATACTTTAATTAAATTATAAATATTTAAGATAAATTATAGTCGCTGATTAATTAAAACAGCTTATTTTTTTTTTCTCTCCCCCCTCCTGTATTGTACAGCGTGATAAGGCAATGTACAGTCTACATTTATAAAGTTAGTTAATTTCTTAACACGTTGATAATTCGTTAAATATATTTTCTATATGTAAAAATAAAATAATAAAAGAGAGATTTCTTTTTCATTTAATATCAAATTTCACTTTGTTTTAGATCTAAATAAATTCTTTAAAGATGTTTGTCTTTATTAGTATTCTGCAATTCTCTCATTTATAAAAATATAGTCGATGTTGTAATCAAATAATTTCAGAATTTGAAAATAAAATTTAATATGTATTTTTTTTAAAAAAAAAAATTCTAACATCNGATGATTCAAATCGAATCTTGTATTATAACAACGAGGGAAGTTAAATAAAAATTTAACGGATATATAATACAAAAATATTAGATAAAATTTTAATTGAAAATAAAACTTTTTTTATTTTTTTTAAATTCTAAGAAGAGGTGTTTCTTTCCGTTACGTATTGTATTAAAATTAACTTATGCAACTAAATACTTGGAATTATATAGGCCTATATATATATATAGTAACATTAAAACTGGCCGTTGTTTAGAGGTTATTTTGTACGTACAGTACACCTTTAAAAAAGACAAGAAAAAAGAAAATGTCCGTTGTTTAGAGGTGATCGTTATTGGAGATTCAACTGTGTCTATATATATATAATTAATCTTTTAATAATACACGAATTCAGTTCAGTAAAATTTACAGATAATTGCATTTACTGAGACGAATTTATATTCCGTTCTCACGAAAGAAAGAAAGAAAAAAAATATGTAAAATTCAATATTTTCGGGGTAATAATATTTTTCTTAATACTGTTTTCCCCCTTCCTAGATTTTAAAAAATAAATTTTGCACTTTATTTAACCGATCGCCATCGAATATATATATCTTTATATATAAGCGATTAAGTATAATTTTTAAGATTCGATTTGACCCAAGAACATTATTTTGTCTAAATGTGAAGTTTAAAAATTCTGTTAAGAGCCATTTAGTTAGTGATTCATGAAATTGCATATAATTAAAAAATATACTTCCTTTTTTTTTTTTATTTTTTGCTCAGTCATTACTCAAATGTCTTCCAGTTGTGTTTCCATCTATTATTGCAGACGTTTGCGAGCGTCAGTTTCATTAAAAAGAATGTGAATTCCTTTATTCTTCACAATGTTATATTTCCATTATTATTAAATTAATGAAATAAATTTACTAAATTTCCCCCTTTTGCTTGTGTATTTTCGTATTTAGTTTTATTCTGCATGATCTGAATAGCATAAGAATAACTAGTTTCGATTCTTTCTTTTTTAAATAAATAAATTAATTATCTATATATGGTGCATATACTCATTTAGGTGTTTGATAGATTTACTTCATATTATTACATTTCTTTCGTAAAGAAAAGTGCATATTTAAACTAGAAAATTAATTTTTAGCTACTTCGACAATTTGTGGGACTGAATGCTCGTTAAATTAGCATGCTCCTATAAGAGCCTCACATTAAGAAATTTAATAGAAATCAGATTCCTCCTGTTGGACAAAATTAAAGCATTTAATGTTACAAGTAAAATTGGAATAGATTTTTTTTTCTTTCTTTCTTTCTTCCTTTCTTTCTTTCTTCTTCTTCTTCTATTTTATTTTTAAACATCAATAACGAATGTGTTTCTTCCTTTACTGATTTATCTCAGTACGTTAAGGATCTTAAAATAATTTAAAAAGCATTAGGATGTTATATTATTTAATTTTATTTTTTCGGAAAATATTTTCTTTTAATTTCCAAATATCTAAAACTGTACATTAATAACAATTAAAAAAAAAACTTGAAAATATCGAGCTGTTTTTCCGAAATTAATTAAAGCAAATTATTAGTTTCAAAGGGGAGGAAAAATTTGGTTTTCTTCTAACCATTAAAATTTATTTTGTTTTAAAAATTACTTTCTCCGTTCTGCATTTAAGAAATAAAATCGGTAAATGATTTTCTTGTATAGAGAGAGAGGGAGAGAGAGAGAGAGAGAAAATATAAATTAATTGACAAATTTAATTCACCAGCAGCATAAATATTCTTATATCTTATTGTGTGTATTTACTAATTATCTATTTATAATTAATTATGAGTTATATATTTAAATTTTATCGTTATTTAAAATAAATAATATATACATTTTAATTAAGTATATTGTACATAGTTAATTAAATATAAATATATACTTTGGCTTGTATATAGTATAATGTATGAAAAGATAATTATATAATTATTGTAGTTATGTACAGTACTTTATATTAATAT
Organism: Centruroides sculpturatus; assembly: GCF_000671375.1. Taxonomy (NCBI): domain Eukaryota; kingdom Metazoa; phylum Arthropoda; class Arachnida; order Scorpiones; family Buthidae; genus Centruroides; species Centruroides sculpturatus. The sequence continues at coordinate 164,272 of NW_019385009.1, read as the reverse complement.
AATTTAAATTTATCTTTTGATGTAATTATAATTATTAAAAATGTATTTAATATTGCAGTATGGAAGAAAATTTTAAGGTTTGTTAAATAATTCTCAATATTTTAATTTTATTTTGTGTAATTTCAGATACTTTACCCACTGAAGTCGAAGAGAAAACTGAAGAAAAAGCGGATTCGTCGAGTAAAATGGACGAAGCTTCAGCTTCTTCTTCAGCTTCAATGTTAAAACAAGCACTTCTTGAAAATCCTAAAGAAGCCGCTTCAACAAGTTCCGCTGATGATGAAGTTCATTCCTGTCCTTTCTGTAATTTTACCTGTAATAGCGATGCAAGACTCCAATCGCATGTCGAATCTCAACACTCCCAAAAAACCAATATGATTTCCTGTCCTCTTTGTCAAGAAAGCTTCAGTGAATGGAAACAGTTAGAATCTCATCTGATGGAAGTCCATCATGTGAATCAAGAGGGCGTTCAAAGATTACTTTTAATGGTAGATCAGTCTGATTGGATCTCTTCGGGTAATAAGCAGAGTTCGTTTGACGAACCTTCCGATTTAAAATCTAAGCAACAAGAAGAGGAAAAAGAAGACGTGGAGGAGAAGAATGAAAGTGAAGGAGGAGAGAAAGTTGGTGGGGATGACGTATTTGATGAGTTACCTTGCTCTGGCTGCACTAAAATGTTTAGTAACGTGGACGATTTGTTTAGTCATCAAAATGAACTTGGTCATTTAGAATTGAAACAGACACCTCGAGGTCCAGGTTATCTTTGTTGGAAAAAAGGATGTAGTCAATATTTTACTACTGCCTTAGCTTTGCAGATGCATTTTCGTGAAATTCACGCTCAAACGCCTCCTCTAGCAGTATCTGAAAGACACGTTTATAAATATCGTTGTAATCAGTGTAGTTTAGCGTTCAAAACGCTGGAGAAACTGCAACTTCATTCGCAGTATCATGCCATCCGTGCTGCTACTCAGTGTGTTTTATGTGGTAGAAATTTTAGATCAGTGGCTGCTTTACAGAAGCACGTGGAAAGTTTTCATACCGACATGAGTAAAGAAGAATTAGATCAGTATAAAGCTAGTCTTGCTAACAATCCATTATTAGTTGGAGGAAATGGAGGCGGGGTACTAGACCCTCAGACTACGGAATTGCTTAAGAAAGAGAGCAATCGAGATGATGAACAACAGGAAGAACAAGCGGAAGCGATTTGCAATCAAGATGACATTTCTCCTGAAACAGAAGTAGATGTTCCAGAAGCGGGTGATCAGGGTAGTAGTGATGGTCCTAAGGATCAAGAAGGACTGGAGGACTATATAAATAGCCAATCTGTCGCAGAAGATAGTTATAACGATCCTACAAGAAAGTACAAATGCCATAGATGTAAAGTCGCCTTCACTAGACAAAGTTATTTGACCAGTCATAATAAAACTTTACTGCACAGGAAAGGGGAGAAGCTAAGCTATCCGATGGAAAAATACCTTGATCCGAACAGACCATACAAATGTGACATCTGCATGGAATCATTTACTCAGAAAAATATCTTGCTCGTTCACTATAATTCCGTCTCTCATCTTCACAAATTAAAACAGAGCATGAAAGAAAGTAGCAGTTCCAGCACAAGTAGTACGACAATTACTACGACTACGGCCAGTATTAACTCAGCAACTACTACATCTGCTGCTTCTACAACTAATACCACGAATACAACTAGCACTAATGATTCCTATAACAAGCCATATAAATGTAACATTTGTAAGGTTGCCTACAGTCAAGGATCAACATTAGATATTCATATACGATCTGTTCTACACCAAACTCGTGCATCCAAGTTGCATGAGTTGGCTATGACTGGACAAGTTGATTTAAATGTTCCTCTGATCGAAAAACCTGAACCAAATCAGGCTCAGGATACAGCAGAAAATATACAATGTTCCTCTACTACTATGCCTCAGCTAACTCAGGTGATCAGCCCATCCACAAGTGTTCCTTCTAATACACAGATTCCTAAACTCCCGGATATGTCTGAAGTTCCTCTGAGCAGCACAGCTACCACGGGATCAACTCCCGTTACTAGTGCCTCCCCTCAACTATCAGTTCCTCCAGATCTCGCATCACTGCTGCCACCTCACAGTGCTCACTTACCTGTTTCCTTATCTTCCCAACCTATCCTCAGCTGTCAGCGGTGCAGTGCTATCTTTGTTTCTCAAGAGGCCTTGCTCCAACATCAGCAACTCTGTTGTTTATTTTCACAGCCGTCGCAATCTTTATTGAGCAGGGTATCAGCCATTACAACAAATTCACAAATGCCTCCAATACCTGGCATCACCCCGCCTCAATTGCAAGTTTCTGATTTATTGCAACAGAAAGATGACCAGGACCAATCAGTAAATTTGTTATATCCTCCAGAATTCTTAAGTTTAAAGCAACATCCTCCTCAATTAAGTCCTCAGTTAACTCAGCATCTTTTACGTGCTAAGTGCCAACAGCAACAACAGCAGCAGCAGCAGCAACAACAACAACAACAACCCTTTCCTCGCAGCAAACCGCTCATATACAAACATTTGCTGGAGAGTTTTGGGTTTGATGTTGTAATGCAATTTAATGAATACAGGCAAAAATATATGCAGAAAGATGATAAGAAAGAATTGTTAGCTTCTGAAAAAGTTATATCTGAAGAGAAGGAAAAAACGAAATCTCTCGATATTGATAATGAAGTAAAGTTTAAGGATACTGATTTACCAGAAATAAACAGATCTGTATGCACGAAATGCTTGAAAGAATTTTCTAGTATTTGGGTATTGAAGGCACACAGAGAAGAAATTCATGGGCAAATTGTCCCTGTCGATTTAGTGGAAAAATTTGCTGATGAATTTCGAATAGAATACGAAAAACGAGTTGCTCAGTCACCAAATGCCCAGGATGAAACTGGTAGTAATACTGATGTTAGTTCTCCAGCTGTATCTGCCGAGACGTCTGTCTGTCCAACACCATCTCTACAAACATCCTTGGCTCTTTCTATGTCAGCCACCCCACCAACTGTATCACTCGCTTCACAGTCTTCAGATGTTAATTCTACTGCCAATCAGATGGCGGCTCAACTACAGTTCAATCAGCTTCTGATGAGTATGGGACTTGGTATGGGATTGCCTATGGGCATGAACATGCCATTTCCTGCCGCAATGAATTTACACCCTCCTCTGATTCCTGTCATGATGCCTCCTCCATTAGATCCACTTATGGCATCAGCATTTAGCCATCCAATGATGCCTGGAACCGTTGATCCCAACTTTTTCGCAGCTCAGCAAAAGCTATTACAGCAGCAGCAGCAACAACTGTTACAAGCGCAGCAACAACAGAAAAGGGCTAGAACTAGAATCAGTGATGAACAATTGAAGATTCTTCGTGCTTATTTTGACATAAACAACTCTCCAACCGAAGAACAGTTAGTAGAGATGTCAGAAAAGTCAGGATTACCTCTCAAAGTAATTAAACATTGGTTCAGAAATACTCTTTTTAAAGAACGTCAGCGCAATAAAGACTCTCCTTATAATTTCAGCAATCCTCCTTCAACATATCTTAATCTAGAAGAATACGAAAAGACTGGTGAAACCAAAGTAGTTCCTATATCTAAAGATGATAACAATCAGAATGGTAACCAAAGCGAACAGAGTAGGTTCAGTAGTGCCGATGAAACAGATTCCTCTCAAGAAGGTAAACTGAAACAAGAAACATCCAACCATTCGATCATTTCTGAAGAGGATGCATCTGAGCAAAAATTGGAAGGACTTTCTCTGTCTCATCCTTCTGATCCTAGTTTGATGACAGCATCTTTAGCCGATTCAGTAAGGTTAGCAGATCCTTCTTCATCTTCCCATCCCTTACCGTCTTTCTCTCTTCCCTCCTCAACATGCACGTCTCCTTCCCTTGAATCTGCTAAATTAACAAACACTGTTTCCTCCAGTGGTATGTGCACTCTCACCACAAACACTTCAAACACATCTTCGGGATCCGGAAAACGAGCAAATAGGACTAGATTCACTGATTATCAGATAAAGGTATTACAGGAATTTTTTGAAACAAATGCCTATCCAAAAGATGATGATTTGGAATATTTATCCAAGATGCTGAATCTAAGCCCTAGAGTTATTGTTGTATGGTTTCAAAATGCAAGACAGAAAGCTAGAAAAGTATATGAAAATCAACCCCCTGTAGCTACTGATGATGATAGTTCAGGAAAATTTCAGCGTACACCAGGCTTAAATTATCAATGCAAAAAATGTCTACAAGTCTTTCAACGTTATTATGAACTTATTAAGCACCAAAAAAGTTCCTGTTTTAAAGATGAAAATCCTCTATCATCACAGTTAAAGCCTCTGCCAACTACAGAAGAAAAATCATCATCGCCTACTTCATCATCAGCAACAGCAAGGTCGCCTGAAAAATTTGGTCAGAATGGCACATATCGCTGTGACAAATGTAGTTTAGCATTTCCGAGATCTGATCTATGGAGAGAACATCAAATTGTTCATATCATGAATCCTACATTGTTTCCTAATTACTCATCAAACTCATCCTTTGGCATTCTTCAGTACGAAGCACAACAGCAATCCAATCCTAGTAAAAGAAAATTATCAGAAGAAGAAGAATCAAAGGAATCAGTGGAACAACCAAAAGATAAAAGATTAAGGACTACGATACTTCCCGAACAACTGGACTATTTATATCAAAAATACCAGATGGAAAGTAATCCTAGTCGCAAAATGTTAGAAAATATTGCTCGAGAAGTAGGATTGAAGAAAAGAGTAGTTCAAGTGTGGTTCCAAAACACCAGAGCACGAGAGAGAAAAGGACAATTTCGTGCCCACCAACAAGTAATTCACAAAAGATGTCCTTTTTGCCGTGCTCTGTTCAAAGCAAGGTCGGCTCTGGAATCTCATCTTGCCACAAGACATGCTGATCAGTATACAAAAGGTGACATCAACATTGATGCCTTGCCCGATGGGGACGCCGATTCGAACCAGGAGGCTCCATCCGCGTCGGGCAGTGGAGGAGAGGAAAAGGGAGCATCCACTAACGTGCCAACATCCTCCTCGTCTTCTCCCTCGGTACCATCGACGTCTGCTGAGTCCGTTCAAAATACCATGAAAAAATATTATGAAGATTCATTGAAAAAGTATTTGAACGATTTGTGCAATACAAGCAAGGAATCGAGTTCGATACCTGCTGATCTCACCTTAAAGCAGACGAAACCTGGGGAAAAAAAAGAAGGAGGGGATTGTCCCCTTGATCTGAGCAAGTCAATGAAGATGTCACTTGATCTGGAACGCAGTCAAGATGATCTACTAACTAGTTTGAGTGATAAGAGCATGGACGACGGATTCTCTCGTTCGATTTATTACGATGACACCAGATCGGAAACGCATTCCGAATCAACCGACAACATGGAATTGGAAGATGTTTCCTATGAGAGTAATCCAACGTCTCCTGCTCCATCTCACTCACCTAGGGGAAGTGGAGCAAACAAGAGATTCAGAACGCAAATGACCACTATGCAGCTGAAAGTGATGAAATCGATTTTTGCTGATTACAAAACGCCATCCATGGCCGAATGTGAAATGTTAGGTAGAGAGATTGGTCTGCCGAAAAGAGTTGTTCAAGTATGGTTTCAGAATGCTCGTGCTAAGGAAAAAAAATCGAAACTGGCTTTTGTTAAGACATTCGGACAGGAGATGGAAGTTGCCAAGCTTCCCGAAAAGTGCAAATTTTGTAACGTGAAGTATGACACGAAATATTCAAATACCATCATGCAAGATCACCTGTTTTCTAAAAGGCACATAGACCAACTGAAGACCCATATCGACAATATGAAAAAATTGACTGATACGCAAGATGCAACTGAACGTTCTGAGATTTCAACTCCAGGGACGAATGCATTAGAACAGCTTGTTCAACAACAAGAATTCGAACGTGCAAGTAGTCAAACCAATCTTATGCAGCAACTTCAAATGATGGGTCTCCAGCAGATGGCAGGTCTCCCCATCCCAATGAACCTTCCTCCATTTGGACAAAATGCGAGTATGTTGGGTATGTCTCTGGGATCTGGGAATAGGGAAGCTAAAGGAGAAACTGCGACCTCAAAACAAGACAACAATAATGGCGGAAACGAAGAAGAATCCAAAAGTCCAACAGAACATTCCAATTCGCAGTCTGTCCAAAAACATCAGCAACAATCATCACCTCAGCAACAGCCACAACAACAACAGCAGCAGCAGCAACAACAACAACAGCAGCAGCAGCAGCAACAACAACAACAGCAGCAACAACAACAGCAAGAAGGCAGAAAGAAAGATGCGACCCAGATCCAAGCATCCCAGGGAAATCCAGTAGCGAACCACGGCATGGATTTTCCCCTACCCACCAGCGAGGCAGCCAACCTGTTTCCTTATATGTATACGGGATTTCCTAATTATTACAGTGGTGTTCCTGGCTCCTTGTTTCATCCAGCCATGTATCAAGGTAGGAGTGATGTCTGAGTGCTCTCTATATCCCATCCCCTCATCAAGTGATGTTGCCATACTGTACATGTTATTTATCATTACAATAATTTATTAGTCATTTTTGTATCACGATGTGGGGTTAGTACAAAACAGGCACAAAAAGTTCCTGACAATATCTCGTGGAATGCATCTGTTTGTGGTGAACTGTATACCACACATTCGTTCCTACAGGCCTGTCCGATATTACTTGACCCTACAGCGTCTTTGTGCATAAGGATGTGTGGGTGTATATACAGTACATAGTTTTTGGAGCACTTTAATCTCATTAAGCTAATTTTTTTTAAATAACGCTTAGCCTCGACATTTAAAAAATGACATCAAAAATTTACGTGTAAGGACTATATCAAACGTGTATAGAAATAATTTATAAAAAAAAAAAAATTTGTGATGTCGTTCTACTTAGAAAAATGCATTCATTGATCGGAGGCTAAGTTATATTTTTATGTGTCGACTCAAACTGCCTTGCATGTATAGGGAATGGTAGGCTTTTATCGCAATTCGTCATACTGCTCAGAATATATTCGACGTCACATTTTTTTATATATTAAAAATAAAAAAAAAATAACCATTGACTGTGTATAGTATATAGTGAAAAGTAGAATGTTGCATGTTTTGATATTGGAATGCGGCATTGTTGCCAGTTATTGCATGAATTTATTTCTAAAATTATTATTATTATTATTATTATTCGACGATGTTTTCGAAAGTTGACCAAAGGAGATTGTTGTATGTAAGGATATGATAAAGCGAGTTGTTGACGTTTGTACATATTGATATGGTATTAATTATGTTTGCACCATCTAATGTAACCTAATCAAGAAACTTGTACAATAAAATCTGCCATGGAGAAATGAAAAATACTTAGTTGCCTGATGATTTTTTTTGTTGTAGATGTTTAAATTACTATTTTTTGCATGCGATTATTTCCCATAAAAATTTACTGTAAATCCAAGTTGTTGCTTGTTATTGATAGTCTTCAGATTGTTATTTATTTATTTTCATATTCCTCCCTTTTTTGCATGAGTAGATTAAAAGAGATGTTCAGTCTATTGTAGTTTTTTCTTTTTTTTTGTAAATGCTTGCGTATTATTTTGTAAAATTTTCTATGATGGTCATTCACTTTTATTGAGTGTGACAGGATAAGTTTTTTTTTAAAAGATCAATATTAACTGGAAGGTAAGAATAGACGGCGGATAAACTGCCGTATAAAGTTGTAAATAGATGTAATAATATAATATTCTGTTATAAATTGGTAGTTGCTTGCACGTCGATCATTGCTCTGACGTAATCAAGTGATTGGTTTGTTGCTCGGAACAGGTGGGTTTGTTCCCGTTAAGGTAGGACCATGGAAAGAGAAGGCCGCATTGTAGTAGATGATACTTCATTAGTCTCTATAGAAAGAATTATCTTTTTCGAAGCTCAAGTATTTTATTGAAATTTTACAATATATTTCTTTAAATTTAATTTAAAGAATTAACAAAAAGTATTTTAATAAATAATTAATACCTAAATCTTTAATAGTATTACGTATTAATTTAATATATTAGAAGTTTGAGGGAATGATTGGATAGGAAACTTACCTGTTCTCTAGAGATACCTATATAATTTAGAACATCATTTTATCTGTAAGAACATCCTGAAGGGAGAATTTTTGATTGATGTTTTCCGAGATTTCTCCATTAGTTGTCAGCCAACACTGTTCATTGGCCACAATTAATGAACTTTTTCGTTCAACCTGTAATCAAACTCTATTTGCAGGAATAAATGGAATTAGCGAGAAAAAAAAAATTGTCCAAGTACAAGCTGTTCGTTGGTAACATAACGGTAGATTTTTGAAGTAAATTATTTCTTGTATTTTTTTATTTTGTTCTTATCTAAGTTTTAAAACTGATAATTGAGCTCGACTTAGGTAAAGAGTTGATGGTATATTTTTTTTTTATACTTTATTCCTTTGTCCTATCGAGTACAAAAAATGATAGTGGAAAGCTATTTAGGTCGCTGCAAAAACAAGAAACATAAAAAAAAAAGTTACGATTGTTTTAGTAGAGGTAAATAGACATGAAAACGCGGGAGTGAAGGATTCGATCCGTCAATGGCCGAATGTTTTTTCATCGTATAAGATCAGAGGAGATGGCATCTGAATGAGATTAGTTCAATGGCTGCTGTTTGACGTCTTATCTGCTACCGGTATCACGTGAGTGACGATTTAGATGTTCATTGCTACAATGGATCTTTCAGATCAATATGTACACATGTCGAGTTAAGGGAACACCATTTAGTTCGATCGTTTTTCCCCGTCTTAAAAAATATCTTGTTGTGTTTTAAGCATCGAAAAAGATGACATCTTTATTGATATCGTAGATATTCCTTATAAAGACTTTTTCCAACTTCTGTTTTGATTATTCGGTCTTTACCCGGATCAAATGAAAATCTAGAAAGAAAGTAAACTAGAAAAATTAGGTTCTCGTTCCTAGTAAAGGTGACATTAACGATGTTTGACATCGTGAATCACGTATTCGTTCGGCGTGACAAGCGAGAACTGTAAAAATCCGAGAGGGAGTTGCCGACTTCAATACTACAACCGAAAGAAACTGGGATTATGATGTTTTTCATTTTTCATTTATTTGATTATTTATAATATTCTTCTACTGAATAAACTCTCGTTAATGAATTTTTCGTGATAGAAATGTTTGTAGATTATCAATTTGAATCGGTTAAATTTTTTTATTTTCTTTTTATTTAAATCTGATATGCCGTGTCATGCCGGTAACCCGAATCTAGTAAACGTTATCCCAAATATTTTTCCACCCCGAAGCCCTATTCAATTATATTCAACGTTATCCATCATGTATGAAGACATGAAACATTTATGAATTCTCGAAGAATCCATTCTATCTTATAATGGGACTAAGAAATTAGTAATTATTATCTGGAAAACTCGAGAAAAGGAGAGAGAGGTTTTCTTTTTTTTTTTCTTTTCTTTATACGTTTCGTTTTCGATTAAAATATTTATTTATTTATTTATTAAATGCCGTTTTATAAAATGTATAATGGAATTTGGTTTTCTTTTCACTGCAACACGCAAGCAATTAGTAATACATAATTTTAATTAAAAAGAACAACCACTTATAAGAGCAACTATGGCGTCATTGTGGCGTACTTTTTCATGTAACCACAACAGTGATGGAGGTCAATTAATGCCGTCTCCTTGGCGACACTATAGACTGAGACTAATGGGGTTGGTTGTGTAGCCTTTTACCACTGTCAACCTTCTAACAACAGACCCATCAAACATTCTATGCAGTCAGCTTGGTCCCTTTTCTCTTCTCCGCTGAAACCATCTGCTTGGAAAAATATCAACGAATGAAAAAACGGAAGAGATAGCTGTTTGTGAATTATTCTCTCCCCTGTTTTTTTTTTTTCCTCTTTTATTCCGCGATTAATGTTTAAGACGAAATACTTTTAGCTCCCGCGTTTGTTTCCTATTAACGCTAGAAGCTTTCCTTCAGGTAACTTCCTGTACTATTGTCTCCCACACTGAGGTATTTATAACAATTATTTGAGTGATGTACCATTAGTTCCACCCGAGAGATGCAATATGTGGTAAAGTCCACCTTCAGGGATTTCGGAACTCGTTCGACTGGTTTTCTGGTATCATTCTTTCCACCTGCCTAGTTCAACGTACACCTTGACCACGTGGTCGGCATATGGCACCTGACCCTCAAAAAGCCTCGGGCTACTCACGTTTGCCTTGTGTGGCCATGCACAGCCTCCGTCACGTCTCCCTATTTATCTGGATCATCTTGCTGTTTATTTACTGATAGCTGGCTATGATATGACATGTCAACCTAGACACCTTCGCTCTGTTCGGTTTATTTAGCTTTATTCTCCCCCTCCCTCTCTCTCTCTCTCTTTTTTTTATACCAGATTAGTTTTGTCTTTCTAGGATTCTTTTTATTGTTCTTTATTGAATTAACTGGAAACGTTATGAGGTCTAGAATTAAAAAAAATAAGAGAAAAAGAAACGAATTGGCTATTTAAAGAAGAAAACGTTAATGCTAGTTGGGAATAACAATAATATTACAAGAAGCTCTTCGTAAAATAATCGAAATAAACATGTACACAACGTTCGTATCGATTTAGAACACCAAGGAATATTCATATCGATCAATGCTTTTTCTCTCTTTTTTTCTTTTTTATTATTATTTTTTTTATTCTTTCAGAAAGTATTCTCAGCAATGAAGTCGATGAGAAATTTTAAGATGTTCGGTATAAATGAATGCAATCTCTCTTCTCGAATTTCTCTCTCTCTCTCTCTGTAAATTTTAAATCAGTAGGAAAAACGGATTTGATCTTTGCTTCTTCCGGAAATTATTCGATTAAATCAGAAAAATGGCAATTAAAATATAGTAAGTCTATTAAAGAATAGCCAATAAAATCTAATGTTCCGGATAAATTATTTTTAATAATTCGTCGGCAATAAATCATTCGATGGTATAGAATGACGTTGTCGTATTCACAATAATATCTGAAAATTCTCGACAAGAGTCGTCCTCCGTCATGATAGATCGTAGTTTCCTGGTATATCTGAATATTTGACAGACGCAGGAAGTGATCAGCAGACGTATTACTTCCGTCGAGTTGCTTGAGATTTTTGTCCCTATTTGACGTCACGCTCGACGATCGTAATAATACAGTTTGGATGGACAGGAAGCTCATTGGCCCTAAGAGATGCCAACCAAGGAGGTAATAGTAGCTCTATCTCCGTCATCAACTTTTGTTTTCATTTAACTCCCTCCATCATTTAACATTTCTCAGATTTTTCTATTTCCAATGGCGTTATTATTGTCCGTTTTATGTGTTTATTTAATCTAAAATAATTTAAAATTATTAATAATTGCGCTCGTATTTTTTTAATCAGGAATCTAAAATAAATAAAATAAAATAAGAAAAATGACTCGTTACCGAAGAAAATTATGTAAATAAGAAGAATAATTTTAATAAATTCATAAAGAAATCATAAATTAATGAGATTGTAGATAATATTTATCATTATATTTTACGTAAACAAAGGCAAAAAAAAAAAAAAAACGATGGTATTGAAAAAGGGGAGAATTGCTTATTAACAATGGAAAAACTAACGGGATGAACTGAGAACGATCGAAATCTATTCATCAGTAAACACCAAGAATCAATTAAGCAACTAACATCAGAAGGACAGAATGACCGGAAGGTATTTACCAAAAGAACGGTCTGAGTCAGTTGGTCACACAGTAACGACGTTAGCCGATCAGTAAAGTAGCTAAAGTCCAATGTGTCCACTTACACGCTACCATTTAAATCCAAACGGCTTTGCGCTCCGAAAGCAAGTAAAAATAAAATGGTGCCCCGGTGATGAAGCTCCTCTCTCCCTTTTTTTTTTCTTTTTGTTTTCTTTTTTCTTCTTCTTCTTCTTCTTCTTCTTTTTTATCTTTAGTAGAAGCGCTGGTTAGGCCCGTTCTATTATTGCGTCTCTCCAATTTGTATGTAATTGTGAGCCTTCCATATTTATGCAGTATGGTGGCAGGTGCTGGCGAGAGTAGCTATTGATTTTTCCAAGATTTCGATGCAGACATCCTTTGCTTGTGACATCCAGGATTCTCTACCATCATTAGTCGGACACGAGGGCAAACGTGAAAGAAAAAAAAAATAAAAATAAAAATAAAAAAGAAGCTTCGCTATATAAACCTGCTACCTGCATTTTTGTGAAAAATCTTTTCTAAAAGAAAGAGATTGCTAGCTACATTTTTTTTTCTTTTTTAACAGATAGGCACATACACTGTGTGTTTTCAGTTTTGACTGAAGAAATATTTTTTATTAATTAATCCTTCCTAATAATTTTTCCTTTCTTGGAAAGTAGAAATGCATCTTTCTCCATTGAATTAAGGATAATTTGGTCGGTGACAGTTTTATATGAAAGGCTTCTTTAACGAGCGGTCTTTGACAAAGCCTTAGAAATAATGTTAACATAATTTTACACAGAAATTGCTTAATGAATCAGCATTAATAATTACCGGTTGTACTAGTAGGATTATTTAATTTTACGTCAAACTGTCCACTCGAAAAAGAAAAAAAAAAATTCTATTAAACTAATACCAAAGGTGGAGTTATAGTGACCTCCAATTTTGGGAAGGAAACAAACTATTATTATTGCTTTGCGTGCGTTGGCCGAGGTCTCATCTTCGTTCTTCTACAAGGTCATTGACATCGTAATGAAACGAGTTGGAAAACCAGAATTTCGTCATAATGCACATCACCCTACTGTGGACATTCACGGGTCTTAACCTTAATTAACATAAATATTATTTTAAAAATTCATTTGGGGAAAGAAAAAAAGCATTTGTAAATAATGATTTTTCGTCCTTCTAGTGTTAATAGTTCTTGTTGGAAAATATTAAAAGAGAGTCTCTTCTTAATCGAATCTGGCTTTTGAATTAATCTGTCCTCTCTCCGAGTACCTCTTGTTAATTGTATAAATTTGTCTTAAGGCGGTAATTATAGTCTCTTAATTAAGTCTTAATGAGTGTTTAAAGGATTCGATAATTGCTTAGATTACTCGCTCGTAGCAGCCAAAGTGATTAGAGAGAGATGATTCTTTAAGCGATGCCAGTCAATAAATATGTTTTATTTGTCTAATTTTTTCTTTTCTTTTTAGATATTTTTGGATGAAGGATTTTCGTTTGTCTTTATAGCAACTTTGCATTTAAATAGAATTCCACACGTTCATTTTATTTATTTTAATTTTTTACAGCTAGCGATTTTAATTCAATTTGTTTTATTCATTACTTAACTAAGTAATTTCATTAAACGTTGCAAGAAATGCGTACATAATGTTATTTAAGGACAAAGTCTCTTCTATACTTTCCTAATTGGAAATTTAGACTGGAAATTTTTACCAAGTTACGTGATGTTAGTAAATTTTATACTACAAAACTATGCAGATTAAACTAATCTGGAATGAAATACGTGACCGTTTATTCCGTTTTAAAATTATAGCAAGAATCTTTTATATGTAAATGACTTGTTATAATTTTAAAATATTAATTGAAGACACTACTAATTTAGTAGAAAGGATTATATCTGTAAGTTAAGCCCGGAAGAGGAATGATTTAAATAATTGCAGTTTGTGTGTGGCTCGTCCCTCCGCTTCCTTAATTTTCTGCAAATAAAAGAAAAATAAAGAGAGAAGGAGGAAAAAAAAATGGAGTAGAGTGAAATATGAGGCTATGGTTACACTAAGACGTATGTAGACCAATGTGCCAAAACGGGAGAAAATCACAAAGACGTATATACGTAATTCACTTATACCTTTCACCGAAAATATTCGGAAGAATAAGATCTTTTTTTAATGAACTCCTACCACAGAACAGCTCTAAGAGTTCATCAACTTTTCCCCTCATTAATTTTTCTGCGACAGACTAAAAACTCCGGAGCTATCTATTTTTTCCTTTCGTTTAAAAAAAAAAAAGAGAACAATGTAGTATGTGGACCGTTCATCTAACAGCTACTCAAGCCCTGAGAGGTAATAGTATTAACTAAGAGCCTCCACTGGCTTGTAACGTCGGAGACAGCATCCCGCTGCGCTGCTGTAGGAGACGCTGAAGGAAAAAAAAGACAAAGGATGCGGAGAATATTAATCGGGGGACGGTGGGGATACGGTCCCTTAATGTCTCCCCGCTGGCGTGACGTCAGGTCCCAGTCGAGAAGGGTCTAGATCCCTCTCTCTCTCTCTCATCCGACTGTTTAAATTGAAATGCAAGTATCCATGAAGAGAAGTAAGAACATTAAGGGATTGTATACATGTCGAAAATTTTGTCCATCAGTTGCTAGAGGTTGCTGGGGATTTATACTGTATTTTGCAAAGACGGATATTAGATTGGCCGGTCACGTCATACGCCAATGTCTGATCGAGACGTCTAAATTTGCAATGTCCACTTTAGACGACTAAAACGGTTCATTGACATAATTGATTTCGTTGCCCTCTCTAATTTTTCCTACTCCCTTATCGATTTATTTTGGGGGAGGATTTTAAAAGGATAAGTCCATTTAACGGATTCGTCTCCGCAACGTAAATGCAATTACGCAGCGTGACGATAATAACTGGGATGTTATAAAATGTGTCGGAGGCCATCCCCACGAGGGCACGTTAGCCACGTAAGAACATCTGTACTAGTTAGAAGATTTAAGGAGCAGGTAGAGCATTGTGTCCAACCCCGGTAGCTCGGGGGCTGGCGAGACAATGAATGTATGTCAAAATGTGTGGGAAAATGTTATCTCACTCCCGTGCTCTACAACTTTTCTATTGGCGAGAGGGATTTTTCCTCACACGTCCTCTCATTAGACACACAGTAGCATTTGGGACAGGTCTTATTTGGCTCTCTTTCTTAATCTTTGTACCCTTCGCATTATTGTTTGTGATGAAAAGATTGCCTTAATCCATACTTCAATACTGGAGATATGCCAATGTTAGAAATGTCGGAAATAAATTATCTCGGTTTAGAATTGGTTTTCTAATATAGATATATTAAAGAAGTTATGGAGATATTCGATCGATATCCAACCATCATGTCTTCCACAGCTGGATATTTATTTGGTTGATGATGTGGCTCTATAGGTTTTCTCTTTACGATCAGTAAATCTTATATTGTAGAGAAGAAAAAATCAAATGCCTTTAACTAAGAATTTGCAATGCCAAGCGAAAGGAACAAGCCAAGGGTCGACAGACAAAAGATTTTTTCATTCGGAGCCCCTCTGTACGCTTTGTGATTTTGATCAAGGACCATTTCCTCGCTATTCTGTGTATGGCACGCAGAGATGACGAACTTACAGAAATTTGATTCAATGCGGAAGAAATGTACAAAGTTTGTTTTCTATATTCTTGGATTATATCCTGTAATTATTTCAAGGCTGGCCTAACGTCGCATATTGTTTTATTATAAGCGTAAAGCCCTTGTTATCTTCAAAATTGGATGAGGTAGATTAAAAAAAAAAATACTTGGATGGTGGGTTAAATTCCGAAGGCCGAAAAAAAATTGTCAACGTATATTAAGAATGCAAGTTTCAGTGTTTATTTAGTCAAACTAATTTAAATTTTAAAGCGATTGTTATATGGATCAGTATTGCAATTATCTGGTTACGTATATGTAGAGATAGATCAATGAATACCCCGGAGACACGACCGCCTCTTTCTACTGTCTCTGACACCCAGAAGCAGCATCGATCAATACATTTATTCCATTCTCATACATCCAATCTCTATTGTCATAGGTTTGTACAGCATAGAGTACATGTATCCGATGTTAAACTGGTTTATCATTCATAATATATTTAGTGTTTTTAGCCTTCTTTAGGTCGAAACCATGGTGCCAATCTCTCGCACATTCTCCGATATAGGCAAAACTTGATTCTCCAATTGAAATGCAACTTGAAATGCACCTGCTGACGCTACGTGATCGGCCTGGCTATTACAGTAACTTGCACCCTGGCTGTGTGTTTTTTTTTCACTCGTCTTACTTTCGTATTATTAACATAAACCGAAAACGTAACCTCTCTATACAAAACGATTTACTGCCTTTCGAGTATCAATCAGACAGCTAATTGGATGCGTGTAGGGCACTCGATCCGAGCTATCCAATCATTGTCCTCTTCACAAAAGAACATTTGTTGGGCATCCATGTGATTCTCACCCTTACCAGGCTGATTTATCGGGTCTGTTATCTTGTGACTCGTAGATGTCAAATTTGACCAGCAAAGTACCCCGAGCTTTCTTATCGCTTCTCATCTCTTCTTATTTCTTTGTTCTCCCGCTTCTTCCTGACTCGGTTTTATCTAAGAAGAAAATAACGACGAATACCTCCCGTTCTCAATCGTATATTTTCTAACCTTACATCGTAGCCATCTTTTAAACCGTAAATTCCACACATCTTGGTCGACTTTTGCTTAAAACTCCCGAAACTAACTTCAATCTGTTGTGCAATAGTTGTCGGTCCCCTTCACCTAAAAGACTCTGCGTGTCCACCCTCCAGTCACGACAGCTGGGGGAGGAGACCTGTCAATGACAACAGCACGAGAATCACTCGCTAATAATTACTCTATCAAATTATAGCTGGTGAGACAGGAGTCATTTTTTTCTGTCCGCGGCTAATGTTTGGCTGTGGAGGCGGCATGTCGCAGTCTAGCTTATTCATTAACTTACCCCAAGTCTTAGAAAGACGTTCTGGATGACTGCTGGCTACGAGATTTTTTCTAGCCTCAAGTAAAAAATTATTTTTTATTCGAATTTGATCTTGAAAGAAACAGTTGGTAACACAAACGACAGATGGTTGGCGTATAAAAATCCCTATTTAAATATTTAAAAAAATTAACTTTATATAAGTGCTTCTTCTGTCAAATTTCGATTATGCTTCCTGGTGACAAATTTGCCCTTATTTATCTATGAATGTACACACGTACAAGTACACACACACATATATATACCCGGAAGTCCAATGGAAATACAAACATTTCTTTGAATTGTTCTTAAGACATAACTCTCGCAATAAGATTCAGTTATTAACTTTTATTCAATGCTCAGTCTGAAAACCAGTTTTTGGACCCCGGTTTTTTTTGTTTCCTTATCGATGTAGCGCTTTAACTATAGCAATTGCTAATACTTAATACTCGATAATATTAAATTTTAATATACCTGAATATACAAATATATATATGTAGGCCTTATACTGTATATACTTAGCAAATTAGTAGAATCTTTACAGTAGTTTTAATCAAGAATAAAATGTATTTTCAATGTTTTTAACACAACGACCATGACCGAATTTTTCAAATCAAAAATGGATTTTTTGAATGTAATTCGTCATGTAATTTGTGGGGGACGTTTGATAAAATGTAAACAAAGTAATTATTTTTTTTTTTCTTTGTAAAGTTAGAAGGTAGAGCACGTATCGATAGATTGTTATTAGTATTTGTATAGAGTTTGTAAAATTTTGTTGTACACTAAGAGAAAAAAATAGCTTACAGAAAAGAATTCATTAATAGTTTATAGCAATTTTGTAGGGAGGATTTTAATCTGTATTTTTAAAGAATCCTGGGAGGAAACTTCCTCTTTGATTAACTGCAGAAATCAATTCTTTGGGAAACTATGAATAATCCATCAACGGAATGATCTTTCGAATGATTGGATTCAAATACCGAAAGAAGAAAGTCAGATGATTGGTTAGGGTAGATACGGAAAATAGTTTGCTTAGATATCCCCCTTTAGTTGCTCCTTTGACGGTGAAGAGATTGGCGATCTAATTACTTCACTCTCGTTACAGCTACTTTCTGGCTCCTGTTGTGTGTGAAAACTTGCTAATAAGACCAGCAAATTTCTGGCAAAATATATATAACGTAAAGTAAATCTACCCTTGGCAAAATTTCGTTTAAACACTGGCTTCTTTTAATTACCAATTCTGTCCACGTGCAACTAATTAGCTACTTTGATTCCCGGATTAACTTCGGGACGACACGAGATTACTAATTACAAAGGAGGGTGTCGAACGTTGTACGTTACCTGTCGAAAGTTTCATTTTTACTCGGCAAGTACGAGTGATTGATTCAATTAAACGAAAACTCCATATATTAAGAGTGTGTGGACATTATTCCTTGCGATTTTGACTTGCCACTCGACTGTTGGGCGAAGGGGGAATTTTACACGTTTTTAGCAAAGTTAATTTTCTTGCGAACTTGAGTGAGACAGGAGGGAAAGAAATAATTACTAGGAACAGAATTTCTGCTGGCACAGCGCCTTTCTTCTCCACTTCTGCCGCCGCATGCCTTGCAGAAAGTAATACCGACTTCCATTATAACCTCGGAGGCAGCGAATGATTGCATTTCAAAGAGATTGCACGGATAGAGGGTGGGAGATCTAAAATGGAAAACTTTGACGGGCAGATGTTTACAGACTTTCCCCTCTATAAAGACACGAAATTCTGAATACGAGATCTCCACCCTTTTAGACGAAGTTTGCGCTAGCTGGCATATTTCTTTTTTGATGATTTAACAGTTTATTTTGTCTACATTCGATATATATATTTTTTTTCCCTTCTATCAGGATATTATTATGCCCGATGTAGATTAGCGATTGATTTTTTATTTTTTTAGAGGAGGAAGAAGAGTAATTTCTCCCTTTGTAGCCTAAGTTAAATGGCGGGCGAAGTTGTTTCCAACGAGCTCACTTACATATTTGTATCTGTTCATCACCAGATGTCAATTCCCGAAATAAACAGAGATTCGGTTAACTGTTAAACACAATGTTTCCTTTTTAGCGAACGTGTGACAATGATTGACAATTGGCGTAATTTCAGTTCTTCACTTGGCACCAACTTACAATAGATAAAAACCGATATAGACAGTTTCCGATTTTTATCCCTTTGCCAAAATGTCGACCTTATTTAGAAAGATATGCGGATGTTTATTATTATAATTTCATGCAAATGCGTAACATTAGTCACGACGCGTATCCTATTCTCTTTAACCTTAATAATACACAAAACTTTATTATAACCTCTATAGTTTTTGATGGTGGAATGGGCGAGGTTTACCAACAGGTATTGTGGAACATACAATTCGTTCATTCCAGGCCATGCTATATTGTTATTAATGATGCTTTCTATAAATAGATCTAACATAGGATCACTTCCGGCGGAAAGAGTGTATGCACGAATAGATGGGAAAACGACTTCTGGCCAACCTAAACTTCAGCTACTAAATCACTTAGCGTATATAATAGTTAGTGGGTCTCAAGAGATCTGTCCTTCCCACCACACCTTCATTTAAATACACCCAGCTTGTCTCAAGGGGCACCATCCCTGCTGCACTAGCTAATTTAAATTTCAAATAAGTTATCGATGCTACTGTCTTTAGGATTGAAAGTAAAGTTCTTTCCTTGTAAATGACCTGACTGAGAGCCAAGGAGAATCATTTTGGGTTCTTTCGGATTCTTCAATCAATCCAACTTCTCCAAGAAAAGATTTGTGATTTTCGACTCAACGATCCTTCATTAGAATACTCAGTCATTAATGATATAGCTTCCTTCTTTCTGTATTAATCTACTTTCCAGTTATATACCATTTCATTTTAATTCCTTATTTGTCCTTTTTTTTTTTTTAATTCTCCAAATATCTCATCCTCTTGTTAAAAACCCATAGATCTCCCCTCTTAAACTTTGTGTTTCCACACATAGATAAAAATCTTTATTTGCTATTTAACTGTCTTATTTATTTCGGATAGTTAATGCGTTTTGGTCACGCAAGAAAGGGGAATTGTGAAGGAGAATCTTTCCTTTTTTTTCTTTTTGAAGAATGCCAAGTTAATTTTCTAAAGATCCGCACTTTTGTTACGCGATAGGTAAGAAGAGTAAACTATTTTTTTTTATTTGCTAAACGGATAGATACAGATCTAATCTATAACTTTATTTCTTATATAAGAAAACTGACCTCCTATTGTACAATCGGATAGGTTAAAAAACATTAAAACAAAATTGGTATTTTATGAGAACAACAATCGGTTAGAAAGAGTAGAAGTTTGGCCTATGACGTGTACGACCATTAATTGAAGAATTCGCAGAAAAATAGCTTTGCCAATTCCGGGAAAAGTTTTTCTGTCTGATTCACAAAGCTTAACGATTCACATCGGCACCTGGTTGTTAGCACTCTAATTAAGAATAGGAACCATTTACGTATTTTTATTTTAAATTCGTCCAAGTGTATAGGTGCACGTTCCCTTCGAAACCACCCTTTTTATATATAATGAACGTCTTTTTTCTGTTGATTTTTTAACATTTCTTTTATCCTTATTATTATTTTTATTAATCGAAGGAATATATTGTTTATAATAAATAATGGAGAGGGAGGGTGACTGACGAAACAACGATGTAGGCAACAAATACACATTTTTTTTTTTTTAAGCCTTTGTAGTTAAATCTGAATATAATCAAATAAATAACAAATTTGATCTCGCTGGTGAGCAAGCAACAGCCTCTAAAAGTAACAAAGAAAGAGAGAACAACCAAGGAAAAAAAAAAAAACATATCAGAGAAAATTTAATTATGGCATTGATGGAGGTTTGTGGACAATGATCTCCACTCGCTGGTCGAGTGTGCCAGAACTATAAGACAATCTATAGCTGGATCCCATTTTTTAATTTCCTTAATTAAATAGCCGTACCGTACTGCAGATATGGATAGAAAAGGAGCTTTCAAGCATTTGGGCCAACATCGGAGGAATAAAGACGAAAATTTACTGATTAAATTAGCCGAAACATCTCGAATTATCCGGAGAGCATCATTAATATCTACTGGATCTAGTCTCTGGTCTTAACAATATATATATAATTTTTTTCTCTCTCTCTCTTTTTTTTGAAACGATGAAATATTTTGATAGTTGGTAATTTATTTCCTAGTAATTCGAAATATTGCTAACATTTCCTCACACAGCTATAAAGAAATTAAAATACGGAGTAGGTGTTTTTATCTATTGTGATGTAACACTGACAGGAAATGTTCGTATTGGCATCATAAATGTATGCGGGAGGAAATAAAATGAGAAACGATGGCGCTATGTAACCTCGCTTGATAATAGGAGTAGCATGGGGAAAGGGTTAATAGGATCGTTTGCATTCAGCTCGGCGTGTCACGTGACACAATTTGTCACGTCATTAAGAGCACAGGCGTTGGAACAAACTTCTCACTAAAGAGCGTTTAATTACTTCCGTCGACGATACAACTTTCAATGTCGGTCCCGGACCGGTATACATCTTCTCCCTTGTTAATTTTTTGACACAAGATTTGAGAGAGAAACTCCATCGATGGAAGATTCGCATCTCACTACTACTGACAGCTATTTTCTATCGCTCGTTAAAACAAAGGTAACAGTCGAGTGACTTTTAGATGGTAAAGAGGAAAAGCAGCGATGCATGATATGATATCCATGCTTCTATCAGTCCTGTGTATTAGCTGAACTGTATGTAAATAGAAAATAAGTTATTTGCAAATTAATGACGTGTGTAATGAGACCAATAACGAACTTGTGGTCATTCTTCCAACATCTCTCTCTCTCTCTCTCTCTTTTTTCTCTTTCTCTCTCTCCCTCTCTCTCATACACACACACACACTCACTCATACATACACATTCTTTCTCTAACCATTCCCTCTGCCATTTTTTAATTATAAATTTTGCATGAAATTTTTTTGTTTTTTTTTGAATAGTTCTCTATAAATAATTTATTTTAATTATTTTTTTTTTTGGCTGGTCGCTATAAAAATAAATTGTTAATTTAAAAAAAAAAAGTTTTAAATAATTTTATTGGGGTTTGAATATTATGAATAGGTACTGTTTTTTGTCAATGTCGTCTTTCCTTTGTTTTTAGATTCCTCTAGACGAGACTGGCAGCCAGGATGGGTTTAGATTGGTAAGTTTCTTAAAAAGAATTCTTTCCCTTTCAACAAAGCTTTGACTTGAATTGTAGTTTATACAAGTTATATACTATATCTTATATATATTGTTATATATCTATCTATCTATATATATATATATATATAGCCTATATAAAGAAAAAGAAAGAAAAAAAAGTTTCTTAACACAAATTTCCGAAAGAAGTTGTTTGTCGAAAAGGTTACAAAATGTCATGACCAACGTTAAAAGAAATGGCTTTAACATTTTATCACTATAGTTTGCAGTCCAATAGCCTCTGTTGTTTTTCTGCTTTAAACGTCAGAGTCAGGTTTTTCAAGATTATTTTTCTACCTCTGGCAATTTGACGTGTCCGTCTACTCGACTGGCTGAGATAATCGGTCGTCAACTGTATGACTATTTCAACAATCAAGTGTTGAGCATAAAACCAAAGTTGATTACTGCGAAAACTTGTCGAGGGTGGTGTTGGTATGACAAGACTCTTTCAAAAAATGGCCCTTCTACGTCGAGGTGACAGCTTTGACTGCAGCTAAAAGCCACGCTACTACTTTTATTCTCTCTCTCTCTCTCTCTCTCTCTTCTGTTCTCTTCCCTTCTCTCTCTTCTCTTCTCTCTTTCTCTTTCTCACTCTCAACTGTTGCGACCCAATAAAAAAAAAAGAAACAAGTAAGGAAAAATACCGTTTTCCTTCCAGCTAAAATATTAATTAATTTTAAAATGATAAAAGACCGTCCTCCGAAAAATTTAATATTTTTTTTTTTTTTACGCATTAAGAATGCAAAGAGAAGAGAATTTCAAAATCGATAATTCTTTGAGAGTGGGCCTATTATCTTTTGCCATCATCTTTCTGCTCTGAAGTGTTTTCCCAAAGAGAACTTCTTCCGAGCGTTAACACGGATTCTTGACCACATCAGATTATTTAATCTGAACTTTCTTCGGCTTTTAACTTACACAATCAAAATTGGGTAATTCACACAGAATTAATGTAAACAATAGTCGTGAATCATTTAAATTTTTTAAAAAGTCGAATGGAAAAGGATTAAAAAAAATCACAAAAAGAAATATTTAAACTGATTAATGCTACCATTTTCATATAAACTTTTCTAATTTCAAAAAATTAAAAGCATTTGTGCAAAAACTTTTAAATATTTTATGATTTTAATTTCTTTTTTCCCTGACTTAATGAAATCCAAAGTCATCTAAATTTTAAAACAAACGTTGCTTAGTAGATTATGTGTTTTTTTTTTTCCTCCCTTTTTTTTTTGTTTCTTTTAATTGGCTTAAGCAGAAATTGTATAAATAAAATCCAAAGACAAATGTTGTTGCACATTTTCCAATGTTTAATGAATACCTTACGCACTTAAACATTAAAAAAAAAAGAGCAATTAAATTTGGCATTTGTCTAAATCAAAAACTATAGTGTTTGGCTCGGAATTAACTCCTTAATTGAGCCAAAAAAGAAAAAAAAATCATTTTTGTTAACGTGATTTATCGCCCTGAAGAATTTATAGGTGACTAATATCCTTCCACATCTTATTACAGAACAAATACGAAAGTAAAGAGCCTTTCTCCTACTAAATGAGCTTCGATTCTTCTTAATATGTTTGATTCATGGGTGACAAGTTTCAGAAGCGCACTTTTTTCCCCCTTTTTTTTTTTTTAAATTTATGTGCTTTAAGGCTATTCGGAACGCAAATCGCTTTCTCGGATCTGAAAGTAGACAAGTTTTATATTGACTAATATGCTTCTTCGTGATGTTATGAAGCAAACACGAAGGTAAAAGATTTCCCTCTCAGCGAATAAACTTGCAATTCTTTTTAATACATTTCACACATAGGCGACAAGTTTCGGTAATATGCTTCATATATATATATATATATATATATTGAAGACTTTTACCAGTCAAAATTCCCAAATTTTCTTATATATGAAGTAGACAATTTGAAATTTATATGATTAATAAGCAAATATAAAGATAAAGATTCTTATTCTCAGTAAATTAGTTTCAATTCTTTTCAATACGCTTGATTTATGATAGAAAATTTTGGGAATATTCTCTATAGAAGTGATAGATTTTTATGTCAGTTATGCACTCTGACATTCAAATTTCCAAAACAGTATTAAAAACAAGTGTAAGAGCCTTGTTTTTTTACTATGCAGAAGGCTCATTACTATATTTAAACTATAGAAATTTCGTATTACAATGGGGGTGATTCTTATCTTTTATAAAGGATAGATACTGTATATATTTAAGAATTAGGTAGTATAGGGTCTAAACTTTTTCTCAAAACGGGATAGGTATTTATATCCCGTATATAATATAAAAAAAAAGAGCTCTAATTCTTGTTAGTACTTAGTGGGTGATAAGTTTATAGGTTGTAGATATTACGAATTGCAGGTTTTAAAAGGGTCGGGAAAGCAAATCTTCTATCAGAATTGAAAGTAGGCAAGCTTAAAGATCCATTAGTAGAGCAGAATAATTTGAAAAAAAAAAAAAAAATGTTAAAAATTTAATCCGTTTTCGTCGTCGCTTAGAATTTGTTTTAATTAGTTAAAGTCCTGGTGGCATTTTAAAATTTAGTCATTAATATTTAAGTCGGTCTTTACTACTCCAACTTAGTCGCAACAATGGATTATTAGCGAAACACCAAGAAGCAGTTTAAACTAGCAAATCGATCATCTTATTCCCCGAACATGCGGGCAGGTAGCTGACTTGGCTTCAGTCTCCAGAGACGGAATTTTACTTAGCTATTTTCCAGAAAGTAGCTAGGTTTTATGCACTCGCTAACAATGTTACCGCAGCAGGATTCTGTAAGAAAAATCGATGCAAATTTGGCAGAAAAGCAGAAGAAAAAATATAAAATATATATATTTGACCTAGAGTAAAGCTGAAGAAAGTTTTAAAAAAAATCTTTATCGGCGTATAAAAGTTTAGTTAAGATAAAGAGAAATTTCCTTTTAAACTATTAGAATGATAGAAAGAGTGGAGAAGTTGGGAGCGGGGTGTGTAAGTCCGTATTAATAGGGACGAAAACTTTAATCGAGACGGTGACGTCACAGCGGGGCCAATCGCCGAGCTTACAGATCGATATATCACGTGATAACGCTTCATACCTCGAAGGCACGTTCCCCAAAAACAGAGAACCGCAGGTATGCTGGCATCTCAAAACCAAATTAAGGTCGGCTGCAACGGAATAGAGAGAGGGAGGCATTAGAAATAGTCTTGGTCTTGTATTGATTGAAATGTGAAATCGTTATTTCTCCGCGCCAGATCATTGGAGTAACAAGACTTGCCGCTCGTTACTGCATTGCCTCCTTTCTCTCAACCTCCTTCATTATTCGTCCCGGTCGAGAGGGAGAAAGAGAGAGAGAGAGAGAGAGAGAGAGAGAGAGAGAGAGACGAAATTTGGCCCATTGATTTGTCCGTCGTCTTGTAGTCAAATTTTGTCGCCCCGGTTTATTCTTGACAGAAAAAGCGCCTTTCTATACTTTAGTAATCTCAGTTGAAGAAGTTTGGTATTTACACATCTGCAGTCGGGGAATCAAATATTGCCACTTCAGTATCGGAGATTGAATGACCCACTCTCTCTCTCTATATCTTCAGAAGCAAGCGGAAAGTCATGAATTTTGAGTGTCCATTCTGCTGTTTCTACTATTTTCCCCATCATGCAACAGTAGTAATAACAAGAAGCAAGTCAATGGAGAGAAACTTGTGATTGATGAACGTCGATGGTTGGTGTTTAATTAAGAATCTTGATTAATGAGATCCGGAAAAAAGAGTTTATATATCAAATGGAACAATATCTGAGATCTTTTTTTTTTTCATGCTTTTATTACTTCCGATGCCTCAAGCACCATCTGGAAATATATCTAAACATTGAAGGGGGAGTCCAGTGCTTGGGGTCATACACTTTAATCCCGTTTAATGTTGCCATTTTTTTCTCTTTCTCTGTTGATTAAACATATTAATTTTTTTTTTATTTTTGCTCCTCTTCGATTTTTCCTTATTTAAAACTCGACTTTGGCTATAAATCAAAGTTTGACGTGTAGTGTAGTTATAAAAGTTAAATAACAATTCTCGCATTTATCGATCGTTTCGTAGCGAAACATGACTTTGTATTTTTGTGTTTTTTTTTTTTTGCTCCATAAATAATGGAGAAAGTAAAAGAAAATTTTTACGAAATCGTTCCCATTCTCCATTTAAAGTTAACTTTAGCCGTAACATTGCAACTAAAAGCCCTGCGAGAGAAGAGAGTAAGAGGGAAAAAAAAGAAGGGATAATATTATATGCAGCTTACATATTTTTTTCCATTTTTGTCTATATACATCATTTACACTCGGAGGGATTGCACTGTGTCTTAAAGAGACAGGCAGAGATATCTTATTTTGCCATTTGGATCCATTTCGAGAAGTGAAGTTGACTGGACAAGGGCGAACACTTTCTCTCCGAAGATTCTCTGAATCCTTTCTAACATTATCGTCGACATAATGACAGTTTTCTAACTTACTCAAGGAATCAATACAGAGGGAATGGGGAGAAAAGGGGGGACGGGAACGTCTCTGTTAGTGACACGATGCTCCCCAAAGTGTCTTCCAGTAAAATGTCGCTTGAGTGGGGAGCAAATTGCAGCTAATACATATTCGTGCAGCCGACTCTTGCGCCTCACTTCTCCGTGATCCTTGTACTCTGCGAGAAGGAACAAGAAAGTGGAATGTTTGTTTCGTACTTTGCTAGCTAATTAAGGAATAAAATGGCGATCTGATTAGATAGCGAGCATATTTTCCGCTCGGCGGAGTTCATGGCTGACGTCGACTCTTTTCCATTATCCTTCTTTCTTTACATAGACGGGTCGATCCATAAAGTTGTTGTTTTACTAGAAAAATTTCCTTTATTTGAACTTTCAAATTGGTTCTTTCAAAACTCGAGAAGGAAGATTCCTTATAATACATAAAAAAAAAAAATATATCAATTTAGTTTATTTTAGAAAACAAATATAATAAATTTCCAAATCAGAAAATAATTCCACGCCATTCATCCAAAAACACTAACATAAAGATATTCTTCGTTGGAGGCAATAATTTATAATAAAAACAGTATAAAGACGCCAATTTACAAGCCTCATACATGTCACCGAATGCCTATTAAAGTGAAGCTCCATATTGAGAATGACAGATGGAATCTTGCCTGCTACATCAAGAGGCAATATTATTGTCGGTCGGTTTTTAGTGCATATCGACCGTCGCTCTTTCTGACTGCCAGTTATTGTTGTTTACTAAAGTCTCATTATTCAAGCTTCCATTGATCCTTCCTTCTGCAGTCATAACTGGCTCCGATGCGCACACTCAGTCAGTTGCAATTATTACATTAATGGCTGACACCTTCTGTGGTTGGAGAAAGCATCCGGCTTCATTATGGATGAACGGGCAATGCGCCACACACGCTATCTTGCATGTCCTTCTTTCTTCTTCAAAACACTCTCTTCTTAATAATAAAAACTTTCTACGAACCAAATGAAAATCGCCACCGACGTATATAACAATATCCTTTAAAAAAAACTGCTTAAATTTCACAATAAATAAATAATAATAATATCGTCGGACGAGATTCGATTGCAGATAAGTATTGTCTTTATAAAAAATTGCGGATGCGGTGGAAGAAAAATCTTAATTTATTAATTATATTATAAGTATAGTTATTATAAACCAACAAGTTTAGTTATCGTTAAAGGTCTGCATGGTAAAAGGAAACGTAGAAAGATGGATAGGCCAGCGATGACAAGGTATAATTATTTTCTGTATTTGAAAACCCAGGGCATTTTACATAGATTCCTTGCCAAGTTAGATAATGCTACAGATTGACGCTTCATATACTGTATAATATCGGTTATCTTTATCAGACAAAAGGGTATTGATCAAAGTGGCGGCTGTGGCGGCCGTGTATGAAACGTCGTAGAAGCTTATATTAAAGGGTCGGGAGAAAATTAAGAAGATCTTAGCGACTTTAAAATTCCACTTTAAGGGGTTAAAATAATAAAAGTAGAGAGCCTTTAAAAAATAATATTCTTTCTAAACACTTAAGTACCGTATTGGGCCCGTCTAGGCTTCAAGTTGAATGACGTTTTATCTCGTTGAACTAATCCGTTAGCAGCTCGGCTCTCTTCTCATTACAGGTGTAGACAGACCAGGCCGTACCCACCAAAGTCCCGGGGCTTGGCTTTGTCATGAATACAGAATCAACCACATGACGCCGTTAATAACAAGGTAGTCTGCACATTAGTTGTACAGCCCATGACCTGTCTTATTAACCCTTTGATCTAGTAAATCCATCTTGAGCATACGGTGTCCTAACAGTTTAGACCCACGGGGTTGGTAGAGGGACGGACCTGGCCTCGGGGCTTATTCACCTGCGGAACATTCAAGTGTGACTTGCGTAGGTCCTATTGTACTCTTGACAAGATGGATGAGAAATGATTGGTGAGTTTGAAGACAACGAGATTTGATCAGTTGTACAACCTAATTATTGTTTATAGCAACACATATGGATATTATGCCCTCTTCTTTTTCTATTTTAACCTTCTCTGCATGTATCAAATTGATATTTTTTTTTTTAAATCTTAGTCCATATTATTTTTCTCTCGTTTCTCTCTTAAAATTTGAAAATAAATTAAAGGCCGAAAATTATAAATAAAAAAAGTAAACCGTGTCCGACGACATATGTGCAGCTGCTTTTCTTCTTTTATTTTCCAATCGATATTTCAATGGTTAACCGTTTTTCCATTTGGTTTTTGAAGTGAAATCAAGACGGACGATGGCGAAGGAAGATAGCAGTTGGTATCGAACCCTAATCTACATTTTAGTCAGAATGATTTCCGTCCTCTCAGATCATCTAGAAAAGGAAATTTCCTATAGGTGTCACTAAACGGATAATCACCCACATAGGTGGTTGACGTGCATTACTGGGTATCGCTGGCTGTTGATGGATGAAGATTTATTTTTTCTTTACAGTCTTTGTTCTGTATTCTGCTTCTGAATCTCCTTGCCAGATAATGAGTCCATTAAAGTCTAGCAAACATACATTACCTAACTTGTCCCCAAAAAATCTTTACACTAACTGTTCTATCAATACATTGATTAGCCTTTGCGAAGTATTTAGTTATATACTAGAGGATAAGCAAAGATAAATTCAGATCGGGTTCGATTTAAGTAGGAAAAAAAAAAAAACTTTAGTTAATTGTATTGGTTTGCTCTTGCATGCGCGGTCACAACAAAAACTGATTTTCAGAGCTTGGAGAATATCCGACATCCAAGCTTAGAAAAAGACTTGGCCAGTGGGAGTTTTTCTGGTCATTCGAGCCCCCCTTGTAGTCGTCAATAGAGCCCCTTTCTTTTCACGTCTCTGAATGAAACAGCTTTAGAAGGTAGAGAAAATTGAACACCACGTACTACAGATGTCTGGTGACACCACACAACCCCACTAAAAGGAAAACACTAATGAAACTTCTTTTGTCCTTCCTGCGAAGCTGTGGACTGTAATTGACGGACATAGTAGAAAATCTACTAAAACTTTTCCTACATTCTTTCGTAGTAAGATCATTTAGAAAACTAATGCAGGAAAACAGAATTCCTTAAAAGTCGATTTTTATTTGTTATTTTTCTATTTGCATGGCTCGCACGAGCTTTAATGCATCTGGTTCATTCTAAATTAAACTCGACTCTTCTTTTGCATTAAGGAGAGCTTGAACAATTTAAAGACTGCTTTTAAACTACGAACCCCCGACTGACGAACGTCATTTAAGTGTTAAAAGTTAAAGAGTATTCTTTAAAATTTTTACATGTTTTTCTCTTTTATATATAAATTTGAATTTAGCTAACATTTACTTTCGTCCACTAAATAATTACTCGGTGTTTATTCGAAGAGAGTGGATAGATTAGATCTTTTCTGCATCCATTAACTGCTCTTCTCGTCTCTGAGTTATCGTATTATTTATTCCTTAACAAAGCATCGATTGACCGGTCTAAGAGACACTATAAAATACTACATCTGTATCGAGTTAGAAAGTCACCACTTTTTTCTTCAAAAAGCCGTGTAAAAATTACACAACCCAATTTCTTCCAGTAAGCTGACTGTTCCGGGAGAAGGGGACATTACTGCCCACGTTTAACAGATGCCCCAGACACAAGACGCTATAAAATAAATGAGATTTTAGCCGTGCAACGGTACGGACATTACTGCCCTAATCTTCTAGAGGTGGAATCCATTTTACAGTTGTACTAGAGATTCTTATGTTTTCAAATTAAATCAATATTATTAAAATATTTCTAATAACTTTGCACAAAAAAAACTGTGGAAATTTATAATGTATATATATATGAAAAAAAAAACTCTGCTAAAAACATTAAATATGTAAATTAGCTTATCACAAGAAAAGAGTTTTTTTTTTTTGCCTTCCCCTCCTCTTCTGGTCCTGACTGTGGGGCAATTACCCAAGAGAGGAAATATCATTAGCATGCGCTATTCGTCTAGCGAACATTATACTTTATTATTTCCTATGTGTGTACTTGAATGAAAGTTTGAAATAATTTGTTTCTATCCAAAAAGTCCCATCTCATATATCTTTGTAGTATTTGTCGAGTTTCTTTCCAATTCGGTCGCCAGGTCACACGTCCATTGGGATTTTACTTTAATTTCATCTTTGACATTAAACATGGTCGTATAAATTGAGTCAAACGCGATAAACTAATCTTTTTTATGCTTTATTGTCAGTTATTTTTTTAAGGCATAATTTTGAAATGTTCAGAAGTATGGTAATTTTAATTGTCTGTGTTTCGTTTATCATTGGTAATTAAATTTAGAAATTATAAGAAGAGAAATATACTTTAAAGCGATTAAAGTAAAAGTTGTAGAGTAGATTTGGATGTTGGCGCAAAGAAGGAAAAAAAATGTTGTTGGGTAATTGAAATCGAAAAGAAGCATTGCTCCTCTGAATCGAATTAAAAGAAACGTGATCTCTCTCCACTTTACTAGAACTGTCAGTTGCGTGCAGCATCTTCAGGTGACATGGTTTCCGCTCACTTTTATCACCCGAGTTGTGGGAGACAATCTATCGTGACATCAGACAATATCCAAGTCTACCCTTTCACTAACTGACAGCATTGGAAAACACAGCATTTTCATTCAATGTTGTCATGGATCACGGTTGACGTGTTATTGTTGTCTTGTTTCAATGGTTTATCGGGTTCATCTTTCGAAGGACGATGTCCTATGAGAGGGTTCAAGTTTGTTAATAAACTGTTGTCAATTTTAAATTGTAGGTAATTTTTTAATATATTGACTTGTTATAAATATTGATTTCTTTTATAGGAACGCCACAGAGTGGATATCTGTACGATTCGAACATGTACAGTACACCGTTGTCCCTGCTACATCTCCCTCCGACGGCTCTACCTGAGGTGACTCAGCAAATGACGCAACCTGGTAACAGCACAGTGAGGTTCTATCAAGATGGTAAAAGTTTAGAAGATTCCAAACAATTGTTGTCCGAAGTCGACATGCAGCATATCAATGAAGCAGATGTCGACATTGGGTTCGTTTGCAAGAAATGTCAGATGGTTTTCCCGTCTGAAGTCCTGTGTCTTAATCATCAAAAGTCGTCTTGTTTTGTCACCAAGGTAGCCGGGGACATTAAAGCCATGTTGAAGTTAGTGCAAATCCAATTGGAATGTGGTGCATGTCGAGAACGCTTCACCACAATCATGGACTTGCGATTCCATTGCAACCTTGATCGACACGTAAAACGGTTACAGAGGGAGAATATTCCAATTCCTCCAGTGTCATCTAACACGTCTGTTCTCGGACCATCAACATCTATTCATTCTGTTTTAGAAGCATCTCCTGCAAACGTTCCTCTAGCGATAAGAGAACCCTCTTCATCTCTTCCTCTTTCTTCTTTGAGAGGATGTTCGACGTTGAGAGGCCTTCATCCTGCACTAGGAGGATCTTTAGCATCCACTTCTCCTACTCAAGGAGGAACTGCATCCATTCAGTCACCAGCAATAGAATCACCGTTTCTTATACCATCAACGAATCAACCGCAAATCAACTGCTCAGAATCGAATCCGATCAACTGCACCTCACCCATTTTTCAACAGGACAGACTAGATGCACAAGTGGCATTGGACAATATGATGGTGGAGCAAGGACAAGAATCCCATTCAGTGAACATTCCCGTATCTGATCGCATGCTTTCTAAAGCTGGGATCTGTAACTCAGGTGATGCCTCCTTCAGTCCAGAAACTAAGAGGCTTTAACTAAGATGAAAGTTTGTCTTTAGGCAATAATGTATTCCTTTTCCTCCCACTTTAAAAAAACAAAAAAGATAGACTACGTATTGTTTGTCATTTCATCGCAAAGATTATGTGAAAGTTATTTATTGTTTTTGCATAAGAAAGAAAGACAAGAAACTAGTCTTTAAAGACTTTGGATTCAAATCACACGTACAATTTATGGACATGTATTTAGGTATGACCTTCATACAGGGAACAGAATCCTTTCTTCTGTCCCTTTAATCTTGGCTCACGCCACAAGTTTCCTAAACTAGATTAGCTGGAATAAGCACAAAAAAATTATAGTTGTCATGCATGTGCCATTTTATGAAGTTTGTTGTAGTGGTAGTTTTATTTGCTGTGTGCTGGGAGACATCGTGTTTCCGAGCTTTCGTAAAAATTCCTAAAATAAGTGGCTGATATCTCCGTATTCCTGACATAGTTTCCTCGGCAGGGTAGGCGTAAACCTGTTCCTAATTATGGACAATGAAACTTAAGTCTTAAAAAATGAAAAAAATCTTTTTATGAAATTTTTTCACTTTTTTCTGAAGTTTTTGTAAATAAGACCTCGCGAATCAAACTAATTGTTGTATGTGAAAGGTGTTGAGACGATTACGCTCTCGACTTGACATAGATCGTCGTCCATGTTGGAATACTGCAAACTATTCTTTCCGCAGAGAAGTAGATATCTCTACGTTGTATATGTCCTATTGTAGGTAACTAAACAACCACCCTGCCGAAAACTTACTACACTGTTGGCAGGATCCTATTCGAGGAGATTAAGCCACGTTATGATGGGCAAGTTATGGCATGACTAAGCTAAGTTCTACCTGAGCAACCGTGTTAGATTGCATGAAAATGGCTAGTATTTTATAATACGTTAGCCTATTTATCATTGGTGGCAACTTTGCCACGTAGGTTTTGATAAACTGATGTTCCTGACACCGTTTTCACAGCCAGTGGATCCCAGGTTGGACAGCTTAACTAACCAAGTTCCTGCGTTTTTTCTACATCGAAGAGATTTATCCTAGCACGTTTTATTGATGTTCTCTACATAATCTATGTGTCTTGTCAAGTGCACGTATGGCAGCAAGAGATAAAACAGATATTTAAGTAAAAAATATAGATGAACAGCTTGTTGCTGATAACTCGAACATTGGTAGATGTGTCCAGATGTATAGGAGTATACTACCACTCCAAGTGGAAGTTTAGTTATGTCGTCTATATTTGTAACTTAATTGTTCAGTATGATTATTGGTGTATATGTGATAGCTTGCCACCTAGAGCCTCGCTAGATAAGTTACATTAGATTGTATGATAGATCCCATGGTCACAAGGGGTTAAAAAAAAAAGGATGAAAGCTATCTTCCATCATTTAAAACAAGCACTATAACATCTCCTGCAGTAAGGTGGCTACGCGTTTTACAACCAAGCCAACAATGGGATGCTCACTGCCAAGGTTTGCCAAGACTGACTGCTCAGGCTAAACTGGGACGGGGGGATTTAAATGGTAGTGAAAATTACATGATAAAAATCCAGAAGAGAATGTGCTTGATGTGTTGGTTTCTGTTATTCAAATCGTATTGTCATATTTCTCCCTTTCATTGTATGGAAACCGCGCTCTGTGAGTGGAGGGGGGGTGCCGTTCATTCCGATCACACTATATTTTTGGAGGAGCCGAGATTCGAATGACGACACCCCACCGATGTCACGCCCACGATTTTATACCAAGTGTGCTCACCAAAAGCAACTTACCATCTAGACCACCCCATGAGGAAGGGGTGTTTTCCAGTTCCTATTTTGTGTGAAGACAGATGGAGAATGGTTCTGGGACGCCTTCAGTCTTGCACTCCAATTAATCCCACAGTTCGAAGTGAAACTACATTGAGAAGGGTTGCGTCTCTCAACAGGCCTTCCAGCATCGATTCTGTGATTTCGGAGGTCTTTTCACTCAAGTGGGCTAAGTATGACAGAATGCTGTGCGAGATTCAATTTCGTCTAATTCTATACAGTTTGTACAAGTACGGGCTAATTATCGCTCATATGTAAGGTTTTTGACTCGTTGTTATGTAGTATTTAGTTCTAGCGCACGGGCAGAGAATCATTTCCACAGTTAGTTAGATGCTCTTTGTGTTCCTTCGTATTTCCAATCGACAACTTTTTATATCTAAGCCCCAAATATTTTATATAAAGGCAAAAATAATCTTGTTTACAATCAGTTTTCATTCTCTGTCACGTGCTTCGTTGCATCTGTTAGAGGAATCATTATTTTCTAGTTATTAGGATGGTTTTCTACGTTGTTATTCGATCACTTGAATGTAATATCGAGTTATTGTTTTGGTGGATGAGTGGATTCGCTTTTAAGCTGAACGATTTTGGTGCAATTTGGCTCTAAACATCGGCAACTAGTCTGTGGTTTTTCGAAAGAAAGAGAGAAAGAGAGGAATGAATGCGAGAATAAAAGATGGTGCATAGTTTTTTCCTAATAGTTTGTATTCTTGTGTACAATGTGGCTGTACACAAACGTCTTCAAAGTCTGGGTCTGTGCAATCTGTACTATCCTACACTGTCAAGCGGCGAGAGGACTTGGGAACTTTGCACAAGGAACTGGTACTAGAAGAAGTACAAATGAAAAAACCCAAAAAAGCACAGATATTGACCAAAGGAAGGCCAATTTCACTGTTTTGAACCGTGAGGCGAAAAACTATTTTTCCTGTTAATCCATAGTTCCTGAATAAAAAAAAAAAAGATATCAACAATCAGAGACAACTGCGGGAGTGTAAGTCTGGATCTGTCGAAAGAGTTAAGCAAGATGACTGTCTAGCAGAGGCGACAGAAAGGATATCACACATACATAAAAAACACCACCAGTGGTCCTTGCAAAGTAGACATGTTTTCCTCTACCTCATACTGCATTCGAAGTTCCTATGAAATGCTTGGACCCACTTAGTAATTCGGTTATTGTTTTGGGTTGTTTTGATGGCACCAGTGGTATATACATTGTGCGTATATTCTTGTGTCCTACATGTACATATGTATGTGTCAGAGAACTATTTAGGGCTGCCTCAGTGTATTGAAGCCCCTAAGCTTTGAGTTTGAAATTTTTTTAAACCTGTGGGTAGATCAACAAATAACACTACAGTAAGTTAGTCTACTATGGACTGTGTGAGCCTGAATTATTCCTAAAAAAAAAACAACATTCCTATTATTCTGGTTCCAAAAAAACATTATGGCCTTGCTGTCTCACTCAGTATTTTTACCTAAAAAGTAAATCCGGAACAATCAACCCGGATTCTGTTTCCGCCCTTTGTTGTTTCCTATAACAGTTTGGTTCCTCAAACATAACTACAGAGGCCAAATAGACTCAAAAAAAAAAAAGAAAAGAAAAACTCAATAATGAAATATAAACTAATGGCTTTTTCATTATTTTAGGTCACAGTCTAAAAAGACTGCCTGTTATATCATCTAAATCTCAGTTGTATGAATTCAGTAGTAGTAGACATTGTTTTATATAAACATATTATGCAGGGCTATTTTTGGTATATCGGTTGAGAAATTCTAGGTTTTTACACCATGGCTCATGTAGTCTGCTTTAAGCTATGTAATAAACTGTCAGATGTGAGAACTATAAAATGGTGTGGACTCTTTATTTCAGTACAGTAGCGAATGTGACGTCGACAAAGTCGTCACTTAAACGAAGTTCCTCTCATTGGCTGGATAAGTACCTGTATTCTTTGCAGATAAAAAGATGATTCTCTAACTTTCAATTGTATTTTCTGTACACACCTCATAAGCAATCTTCAATTTGGGTAATAAAAAAAGAAAAAAAAAAAGAAAGTTTGTTCTAAGAAAAAAAAATACAGCCAAAAAGTGTCAAAGAAAACTATGCCATTTATGCTGTTTTCTCTAGACATGTAATTCTGTCGTTTTTGTTAATAAACAATTCGAGTATTTAATATTTACTTGAATGGTAAGATTGACTGAATGATGTTTATAAACCTTACACCTTCCTTTACAGACATTCCCTACAGAACTTATGCCATTTTGAGAATTTTCGAACACGGGATGATTTTCAAAATTATCTATTTTTACAGTTTTCTGGTTTAAAAAAAAAAAACATATATTACATATATCTAAATCCCGAGCTTTCTTCTTCTCTTCCTCCTTCCTCCATCCTCCTCCTCCTCCTCCTCCTCCCCACGCGAACAGCAATTTGAAAATGCTATCGAAGACACATAGCAGTGGCGGCATTGATTTTTACTAATGAAATTATCTCAAAAAATTGTTTTAACTGGCGGAGAATAAATGGAAAAAATGCATTATTCAATTAAGCATTTAATGATACTAAAAAACTTTTCGGCTTTTATTGAATCATATCTTTCTTGTTCTTCCCCCCCTTTATTTTTTAATCCAATCAAAGCTTTTAGCTTAATTAATCCGAATCCGTTTATGATTGATTTTACATTTGCTAACATTAAAATTTACTTGGATGTGTAAATTTCTATGTTGACTCACACGTGTGTGTGTGTGCGTGTGTGCATCTTTGGAAATTATCAAATTGATTTTCGTTTGTTTTTCGGACGAAGAAATAAAGAAAAAATAAAAAAAAAAAACGAATTAAATTATGAATTTCGGATGGATCCATTTTGTAGCAATCAATTTTTATAAATGTGAATATCGGAATATTCGGTATTTTTTGGTGCTCGTTTGGAAGAGCCGCTGCTGGCAATAATGGGGATCCTAATGAGCAAAATCTCGTTTTAAAAGTAATTTATGTAGAAAAGTTTTTAAAAGGAAAATTCCCGAATTGTTAATAATTGTTGTCGGCAGCAGTTTGGCTCTTTACGACGACTCGGGCCCGACGCCATTCATAAAGGGAGAATAATTTATCCTTAATTTATCCAACGTTTTCTCTTTTTGCCCCCTTTTTTCGATTTGTCTCCATTCAGCTCGAATAAGTTTCGGGGCCGTAAAAAAATCGCAGTTGTAAGATTTTTATTCCGAGTCGTTCGAACTTAAGAGGTCAAAGCGGGCAAAAAGACGCCATTAAATCCGACTTGACACAGGTGTGTTTTATGTAGAGGTTTAAAGTCCGCCTTCTCCGAGAGTAACTGCGGCAAAGGAAGGCATATTAGTAGTAAGCACACATTTATTGATCGAGACCCAACCCGCCATCTTGACCGAGCGAAAATTAATGTGGTGCACAGAGTGTCTGATAGATCGACGACATCTAGGTGACATTGTCTCTTTTTATTACCGAGTCGGATCGAATTCTGTGAAACGGGTTTCCTCTATACCTCCCTAGTTCGTGGCAGATTGCTCTTCCTCCCCGAAAGAACCATTGCGTGCCATGCGAAGAGTCTTCTTGCACAGCGGCCATTATTAACGAGACTACACGTGCCCGTTGCTATGGTAACACTAGCCGGTCGTTACCATAGAGCTTCTTCTTCTGCATCAGCAGTCATCTCTGAACTGATCGGTTCCTCTTTAGCTTAGAACAAACGTTTTGTTACTGCCTCTGGCTGGTACCGGCCCGCTCTGATGGCCTTTCCTTCTGTTTCCTTCTCTTCTCTGCATTCGTCCATCCATTCCATCCTGGATTGATGGTTAGCAAATGTCGATTCTCTTCTCAAAACTTTCTTCTTCTATTTATATTTCTTATATTCTCCGGATAATTAGCTAATCTACGGATTAAATACGATAATTACGATCCTTTTAAAACATCTCGGGGATAATTTCGGCTGGTCTAAGCGTCGATATATATAAGGCTCCACCGCCCTCAACATCCGCACGCAAATTTCTCATTACTAGGCCAGAAATTATCTTCAGAAGTCTCCCAAACGTTCCCGGCATAACTTCTGTACAACAGCCTAATTTGTACAGAAAACACATTTTACAACCGGAGATTAATAACCTTAATTCGGGTTATTACTCTTTTGGTTCGGGGTTGTGCGAAATTTAACGGTTTTTTAACATTTCCACCTTTAGTTACTCGGGGGGATCGTGCACGAAAACCTCCACCACCCACCCTCACCATGAGAATTTCCGTTAGTGGATTTACGACGATTTGTGAATAAAACTTAACGTTAATATTCCTACTGACCTTTGAACCCAACGGTTGTGTTACCGACAGGAAAGTATATTTCCCAGAGCATTCAACCAGGTGAGGCAGGTAGAGAGGATGGTGTTGATATTACACCTGCTCTCAGATAATTGGCGAAAAGCACGTTACATTGCATGGACACAATTCTGTTGACAAAGTTGTACATTTATCGAGTGTTCATTATTATTATTACACCACGAGTCAGTCATTTCACTCATTATGATTAATTAAGGGAAACAAAACCGTTTAATGATTTTTCCTATATTCTTTCCTCTTATCTTTCTTTAACGCTTATTAATTAATTCGTCAACGATTACACCGAATATAAAATTACTTTAAAATTGTTTAAATTTATATTTCAATACATAAATAAAAGAGTTGGGGATGTTCGATAACACGTAAACAATTTATAAATTACTTATAATAAGTATTTTTATGCTATTTTTTCTCTCTCTCTTTCTTGTTACAAAGAAGAAAAAATCGTTTTAATAAATAATTTGATGCAAAATTAACTTTAATTCGGTCTTTTTTTGTCAGAAAGAAAAGGTTATTAGCGTTCGGCTAGATTAAAAATAAAAAAAAACCCGACTTCATAGTAGAACCATCCCACATATACCATCTGTCTGGGAAAGAAGTCTGGAATAGTAGCCATCTGGTATCTAGGAGGTCTCTTTCCCTAGGTAGATCCTTGATTTCTAAAGAAATTTCGCTATCGTTAAAGGTGTAATGCCACGATTTTATTTCATTACTTAACTTAGTTTTTATCCAACAAATCAGTGTTAAAAAAAAAATGAGCTTTGAAGAATCAATCATCAGTACCATTGCAATCATTATTACTAGATACTTTTCTACCATTTCTAATGAAATGACTGAACTTAAACTGTATACTGTATATAATAAGTGTAAAGAACGTTGACAGTGCGTAAATTATTGTTTAGTTTTTTCTTTTTATTTCTTCTCTTCTTACCGTGCGTGATTTTCTAGAAAAGTATAATGGCCGAAGATTAAATCAAAGCGTAGGCCAAACAGATCTGTGTGTCCATTATCGCGAAACAAACATATATAAGTTTGTAAATTCAATAAAAATAGAAGAAAAAAAAAAGGGGGAAGGAATTATCTTCAAACGGTATATTAACAATAATGTAAAAAACACGTCTGGTAAAATTCCTCGCGGCGAAGTCATGTGATTCGCATTCTTGAAATTAAAAATCAAGCGGCGATTGTGTGAAAGGGGCATCGATGCCATTAAG
Organism: Centruroides sculpturatus; assembly: GCF_000671375.1. NCBI lineage: Eukaryota > Metazoa > Arthropoda > Arachnida > Scorpiones > Buthidae > Centruroides > Centruroides sculpturatus. Next base: position 124,557 of record NW_019385009.1, on the reverse strand, counting down.
CAAAGCTAGTTAACAGATATGTATCTGACTGGCACGGCGCACACTGTGATTATCAGGCAAGAGCTGGAGACACAACATGATTCTACATTACTCTCTCTCTGTGAGAATTCGCAAATAGCCGACCCACTCGTGACGTAGTCAGGTCACGACACTAGATGGCCATTAGTTGCTGTAGACCTTATCGGCGACGTATCAGGATGCAAGTCCGACTCGGCATTAATAATCCAACTGTCTGACCCGGGTCGAAAATTATCGAGGGGGGTTGAAAAAAAAAAAAACAAAAGTACGAGAACCATATTCGGATGTGTGCTCTTAACGCCATAAATTAAGCGCACCTCATTTACCAGATTTGACATTTGACCCGTAGACAACTCGCTAGCTATACCCCCACAATGATGGCATGACAAGGAGTGGTCCTCCACCCTCTCTCAAACAAAGTCGGCGTAATTAAATTATTCTCCGTCAGGTGAGGTACAGACACCTGTTCCTGCAACGCGTGCCGATAGCTTTTACCTCGTGCTCGTAAACTGCCCGTCCCTGTAATATAAGAGCGACATATACCCCCTGGTGGACAGTTAGTCATTCAGATATCCTACGGTGATAGCGGAAAAATGTGGCTAGTTCGTTGCTTCCTCTTATCTCCTTCATCCAGCTTAGCTCTCTACTACCCGAGCAATGAATAAATCGCCGCATCTCCCCCAATTAAAATCTGTTATATGGAGCGTACAGTCGAGTTTACACTAGTTACAACCAACTGTTAACACTTGGCCGACCTTCCGATTTAATTAGTAGAAGAGAGCAGAGGGCACAAGACGGCGAGAAGTAGTATATACTGCTTTTCATCTTCTAGTCGCTTTCTCCACCCTACATTAAGGGGGATGGAGGAGGGACAGAACTAGCAAAAATACCATTAACGAGCGACGAATTAGTTCAAGTGTTTAAATAGAGATTGCGTTAATCGAGGTGAAGTAACCTCGTTCGATCGCGGTTTGTCTATCTGTTCATCTGACCAATAATCCCCGGAAACGGACAGTGGTCAAGTAACTACGGCCATTGGCCCTTACACGTAACGGATGTACAAATTAATTTTAAAATCGATATCCAACACTTTTCTTCGTGCAGACATCTTCTGCGTTGGTGGGTTCTGTGATGTATGAACTGTCGATTCCAAGCTCCGAGTTAGAAAATGAGAAAGCGAGGAAGGGGAACTTCGGGGGTAAAGCAGGGAAAAAAAATCGAACAACCCATCTCACTACATTTCGTTCTTTTCTGTTCCCTACATCCAAATATCCTGGTTGCTATAGTAACGGGTGTTAAAGATTTGCAAAACGGGGAGGAAGGTGATCTCTCGGGCCAAGATGGCTTCTGTTTCTATCATAAAAACCATTTGTATTAATTATAAAAAAAAAAAAACCATCTCTAGTAGTGTAGTTCGGTCTAATTTTTTGTCGATAATTATCCATTCTATCATTAATTAAGTATTCGTCACTCATTTATTATTTACCTTAACTCATGACAAAAAATATACATCCAGATACCCTGCTTTTAACATAAATAAATATTAAAACGAATCATTAAGATAATATTTAGAAAATCCTGTTATAGATTTTCTTTAACTGTTTTCCCGAAAGTAACCATCTGTTCGGATCCTTTAATGAAATTCGTATTTGTTAAAAATCCATACTAAAAGTCTGTATTGGAAAATTTTCGTCCTATAATAAATTATCAAAAAAAAAGCGAGAAGAATCTCCCGATTTCCTACAATATATTTTCTCCTTCTTTCTTTCTTTTTTTCATTATACAAATCGCTAAAATAATTACCCTTTTTTTTTTTTTTCCTTAGTAAAATTTCGTTTTCTAGAATGCATCGGTAACAATTTTTAATGCATATATTTTTTATTATTGTCTTTTATATCTACTATAAAATCTCCCACCGATAAAAAGACTAGTTGAATCTATATATATATATATATAAGAGATAAGAAAGTCCAGTTAAAATTAACTTCTTTTTTCTGACACGGTTCTGAATGTTTATTATTGATTTCGGATCTCGAAAATATGGGGTCTATGAATTAAGTAATAAATTTAATATCTTTTTTTAAAAATCAAATTTTAAATTCTTATATAAGGTCTATATATATAAGTATATATATATATATAAATAGTCGATACAGCATGAATATGTAGAGACAGACTGGTGTTGAGATAAGAAAGTAGCACATAAATTTTTGAGTCAATAGCATCGTAGCTTCTATAATGTTGATGCATCGATTGTCGCCAATCGCTGCTGGAAAAGGAAATGAACGAGATTAAAACGGAATGTGGAATAAAGAGATATGGGGATCAGACTACCTTATTGTTACTGACATCTAGTTACGCTTTTAGATAAAAGCAAACAGTAACAACGAAGAAGATAAACGATTTTCGCACATCTTCCACACACTTTCTTATAAGGATTTCTACGTTGAAGGGGTGATGCTTCTTTTCTTTTTTTTTTTATCATCTTTTAAAAATTAATCATTAGTTAGGCTAAACACAATGAGTTTTTCTCATCCCCCCTTCTCTATCTGCCTGGATTATTATTTTCTACCAAAATTTTTTGATTGAAAGAGCGTCATGGGGGATTTATAACTTGTGTGAAAAATAGAAGAGTGAAATATCCGATAAAGTGAAGAAAAAAAAAAAGGGATGTTAACAACGTCCATTTTTAAGTTAAAAGAGTTAAAAGTTCCCCGTTATCTAGGCCAAGTTTAAATTGTTCGATGATTTTTAATCTGTTATAAAAGAAAAAAAAAATAATAATAATAATAAATAAAAGAGGAATTGTTCCGTCACGAGTTTATATAAAAATTGATTTTCAAGCAGCAATTATATAAATCGCCGAGTCAACAATAGTACAGAAAGTAATGTTTATAATTGCTGTTTAAAAAATATATAAAAAAAAAAAAAAAATTGATGGGAATTGAGCAAACAATAAGTAGTCTACACGTATCCACTTCTCTTCCAGGCAACAGGAAGTGAGACAGTTGCTTTTTATTTTAGATTATTCTATATTCATAATAGGCTTATAAACATTCTATTTATTTACTTCGTTTCATGCAGAACAAAATCGGTGATCAGTAAAATTCGCCCAACTAAATCTGTATTTATTTATATAGTCAAATCGGATATTTATTCTTCCTCGCTCTTTTTGACAAACAAATATAAAACTCACGCTATATCTACATTGTTCCTAGAATAATATATACTCTCTCCATATCCTGCTTTTTCAATGATATTATATATATATATATATATTTTTTTTTTATTCCCTTTTAAATAGTTTAATAATATAATATAATATTATATAAAAACCTGTATATGTAACAAGCAGAAATTTAGATTTTTCAATAAAATAGACACGGATTTTTATAGAGTCGACAGACCACCCCCCTTTATTTAAGTAGAAGCGTGCGATTCTTTTTATGCCTTCAATTTATGGTCAGTTGAATTTTGGAGTTTATTTTTCACACCGTCCAATTAAGAAGAATTTGATTTTTTTTTTTTGGTGTGTGTGTGTGTGTAGGGAGGAGAACGGTTACGTTAGGATGACGTCAGTGTTTTTTTAAAACTCGATTTGTATATTCGATAATCGATAAAGTAGGAGAAGCGCTGTTAAATATCGTCGAGCACACACACACGCGTGGTATACGGGTTATGAAGTTGATCTATTGTTGATTGAATGACAATTACAAGCCATTTCCTGTTCAGAGTAATGCGAAACTCTCCGAAGAGAAGCTGCAACTCGAGATAACTCGCAACCTCATATAGAAATCGGTCGAGAAAGTTTCGAATTACACAGATCTAGTGATTGACGCAAACTGAGCGCATTTGTAGTTCCGAAGTGAACGGACCGATGACGTTACAATGACGTTACTATGACAACCACATCCTCCTATAAATAATTTTATTATCCTCATTGGAATAAATGACTAAATTATTCGAACAATTCAAAATAATTGCAAAACCAAGTTGAAATTCTCTTCGATTTAAACATGAAAGAATAGACCTGTACGTCTATTCATTCGTTTTCTTTATCCTTCTTTCTAATAATAGCCATTGTTAAGTTCGTTTTATTATTATTATTTTATTTTTTTCATATTTTAATTTAAAAGAAATCGCTAGATAACTTTTAATATTTTGTAGACTTATATCGTAAAAAAGAAACCATCCCCTAACTTCTACTAAAAGTATTAATATATATGTGTGTATAGTCGTATAAAATATATATATAATTTTTTAAGATGGAGGGATAATTTCTGGATACCTCTCTAAAGTCACGTGAGCAAATATGATTTCAATCAAATCAGTGATGGAGTCGTATTGAATTTTCTTTAACTCGAACATCTTTTTCAATTAAAAACGAATTCCCGGTGCACAAAGAAAAGCAATTTTGTAGAAAAGTTTAGCAAATTCTGATTACGACCATATCCAATAAATCCCGATTTCAAATCTAATAATATTTATATTTTACGACATCAGATGTGGACCGTAAAAAAAGTGGTCAAATCAAAATTTCTAAATAGCCAATCATATATATATATATATATATTTTTTAAGAAAGACGTTTATTGACCCGCTTGCTAGAGTGGTCCTTTAGTGTTGTTGTTGTGTGTGTGTGTGTGTGTGTGTGCGCATCCCATCTGTCGTCTTGCCCTTAAGGGAAGCCCATGATGAAGCTAATACCGCCAGGCAGTTAAATCGTCGTGGAGAGGTTAAAGGTCATTCGGCAGTCACGAACACTTATCAACACGGACCTTCTAACGTGACGAAAATGTTGTAAATACAACATCTATTATCTTCAATTTCGTCATTAATAATAGCTTGAACCGTTCTCTTCTTCTTCTTTTTTTTTTGCAACTCACACCTTCAACGGTTTAGCTACGTGCACATGATTTAATTTTTAAATAAGTGCGTGGCTTCCATGAGATGTTCCGGATATCCAAATAATGGTTCTTAAAGAATTATACAAATTTTCCTACCGAATATTCCATCCAGATTTATACTGGAAGGGTAGGAAAAATTTTTAAACAAAATATTTTTAGATAGAAGGACGTCTAAAACTTCCCCAACTTAGTACGGTAATTTTATTTTTGTTACCACTTAAATCCGTCTGGCATCGTTCACCTCCCTAGTCAAAGGGCATTGGCAGTTGAATGCGATCTACCTGCCATGTAATGTGAATAAATCACATTAGAAAGCCATTTCGAACACTCCGTCTTGCATGTCTTATGATTTTTTCCCCGCCATATTTACACATTAAAACAACTTATATCCCTAATTGCAAAATGATACTTTGGCTTAACTATTGATGATGCCGTTTGTACACATCTTCTATATTTAAATATTTAAAAAGACACTCATCTAATCACTGATCTTAATCAGTATTTTGTACCGAATCGATTAATATTAGGGGATGCCCAAGAAGGGAGACAAAAGAAGAGATTTGCCGCTTGCCCCGAGAAAATAGGGGCCTCCTTACAAATTTTTTTTTCGTTTACTTTAATGTTATAGGGTCCCTATATATATTTTTCTCTGGTCCCGTTACTTTCCCAACGATCCTGTTAATAATTATACAATTATCTTAGCTGGGTAATTACGCAGATGGGATACATTTTGCAACACTTAGAGCATCCAACAGATGAGTACGAAGATGGTGGAAGCGTAATAAAGACAAGAAAAGTCGAGGTTTTCACGATATAATTGGTAAATGAAAGCTTTAGATGAGTGTATAAGAAGAGAAATCGGGCGAGGTTGGTGGTCCTTTGCCATCCAAAAGCACATCGGAGCATTCAGTATAGTTTACTCACTCGAACATATTGTATACGGGACTAAAGAGGACAAAAAACTAAACTGAGAGTTTCAATCTGTTTGTTAGTTCCTTCAGTGTTGCCATCATTTGTCAACTGCAGTTAGAAGGGGAAAGAGAGGAAAAAAAATTGTACTAAAAGGAAAGATGACAAAATGTACAGTGGAAGTTCAGTGCTGAATCAAATAGGGGGAGAAAGTGGATAAATTTTTCTAGGCGCCACCTTCTTCTTTCTTGTTTCTTCTTTTGGCTCTTTGCCATGGAAAGTGAATAGAACGCAGTAGGTCAACTATAGAGTATTGGCTGGCAACACTTGTTATCGTATGTTGACTAGTTCTGCCATTGCCATAATTTCTATCGCAGACAAGTCGTAAAAATGTATGGCCGGACGGCGATTTTAGGTAAAAATACCATTAAATCCTTTGTATCTAGGGAGCGATAAATTTTCACCCAATCGCGCATCATAACTTTGAATTTATACGAGAAAGATAATTAGATTTGGTTGTTTTGTAAATCGCATACAAACTCGTATATCCATAATTCCATCTTAAAGGTAAATTATCCCATAAACGAGCAAAGTTACGCTCGAATCAAATCGCAGCTAAAGGTTGGATCAACTCTTTTAAGGTCTTATTCTTTAACCAACTGGCCAACAATTCGGTTAAATTAAAGAGGGACAATCATCCCAAACATCTGAACGTAAAAACTTTTAGTAATTGCATCAAATTACAGGAAGTGACTAATTTAAATAGAAACTAATGCCTGAGTGGTCACTTTGTCCCCCAAAACAGTCAAAGACTGGGAAAGACATCAAGCTTAATCTCTTGCCCGTTCTGGATATTTACTAAACACTTTGATGAGCATGGTTAATGAGTATATCAGAAGATAATATTGAAGCGAACAAGTTGATGACATATTTCTGTCACAGAAATGGATAGGAAGTTCTTTCACGACATAGTCAACTGTCGTCTGCACGGCCGTCCAATTTTTCCCTTCAGTTAGTGTGTAATTATACAGGGTTTTTTTCTTGTATGTGTGTTTTTGACAGAGACCAGCCATGCTTGTATCTCCACTAATAATAACGGCAAACCGAATTGCATGTCTGCAATTATTTTCCACTTGTTTTAATAATTGTAAATATAGGTTAAAACCGATGCGACGTTTCATTAAAAAAAAAAAAAAAAGAATTATTTGCCTTTCTTCTCTATTCTCCTCTACCACATTTTAAATCGACTGGGTGACGTTATTAATCTCCTAACGATAAACTACCGGCAATTTTAACAAGGCATTCGCTTAAATTTTTTAGTAAAGAATGTATATAGTAGATCACACTATAGGAGAAAAAAACACCTAAGGCAAATGCGCTAAAGTATAAATTGAACATTAGACAGGTTGAAGATCTGATGAAGAAGTGTGGTGGTGACACATTCATTCTTTCTTCGTGTCATCATCCCGTCGTCCGAACATAATTACACTTTCCAGTCAGATAGCAGGATTTTCACGTCTTCACAACTTTCCTGTCCAGCTAAGCCTGAGAGAAAGGAAGATTATTGAAACTAGACTGCAGATGACAGGAGTACGAGATTTCTTGCAATCTGTTGTGTGATGTGTGTGTGTGTGTGTGTGTGAGAGTCCGTCCGGTCTCAACTTTAGTTCTAGCAAAATAATATCTCTCTCCCTCTCTCAATCGCTAGTTTTTTTTTTACACTCGATTAATCAACTTAAAAAGCTTGCCATTTAAGGTTACAAATAAATAAATTCCATCTTAATTATCTTCGTCTCTTTCAGAGTTGAGAATATTTTTAAGTATTAATCTCTTATATAAATATATAAGATGTTTCTATTTATTTTTTCCCCCTTTTTTACACTACCCTAAAGGGAAATAAGGTGTTAAATAACATCTAAGTTGCTACTAAAATATCCTAGAAGCTATCTACTAATCACCACTTTAGTAAATTATCCAAAGAGTAACCGTCCTTACCTTTTTTTTTTATTATTATTATGTTTTTTAATGCAAAAATTTCGATTTCCATTCTATAATTCCCGCTTTTATGTCCAACTTCTCTCATAATTCATCTCATTTTCCAATAATCCAAAGCTCGGTCTTCCAATCGAATTTCTAAATCCTCAATAATCGAGCCGAGAAATGTAAATATATATGATTTGAATGTAACAAAAAAAAAATTTTAAATCGTCGAGAAATAGTATTTATTCCACGTGTATGAATAAAAAAATATAATAAATAAATTTAAAATTTTACTTACGAATTAATGAAATTAATAGAAATTTCTACTATAATAAAAGTCGTAAATCAAAAATTTCCTTGTGTTTATAATTCATGAAATACGTAAAAAAAATAATTGAAAAAAATAAGTTATAAAAAATTCATTTTATATAAAGAAAAAAAAAAAAAGGCAATTCTTTGTTTATATTCGATACAATTAAGACGTAAAGCTGACATTAATATTAATTTAGAAAGTGAATTTTATATAACAACGTTATCAAAAACTTAAATTAAAATATGTCATTTGTCAGTTGATATATTGTATATCATTCCATTCTTCAACAGGATACCCCTCAGGCATTGTATCTAAGCTAAGTATCCCTTTAGTAAAAAAAGAGTAGAATCGAACTTAGACCGCATTTACCTTAAGGGCTTTGCACGTTAAATGAGGTGTAAGTTAGACAATGGTATTCAAAAAGGTACATTTTGACTGTTGATGCGATATTTATTACTCCATCTACGTAACGAGTGAAGCTTGTAAGAAGAAACGATTAAGAAGTGACCAGTTCAAGGTTAGTTGTGTGTGTGTGATGGGAGACGTTCGTTAAGCACTTTAGATCTATCTACTTGCAACTGATGGGTCAAGAGAAACAGGGAGAATCAAAATAATAATAAAAAAAAAAGAAAAAAAAAAAAAAGGAACGGGCTTCTGTTGTAAACAATGGTTTCTACGAAACTGCGCTAGTTATGTGGCAAAGTGTTGCCGAAAATTACATGGTTTTCTCGGTCGGACCGGCAATTATCGATAAACGGCAGGGTTTTCTGTAGAAGGTTCTGCTTCATATATCATCTTCTGTATAGCCATTTCAGGATTCTTCTCCTAATAAAACTTGTCTAGATGTAATTAAAAGTCTTGGTCCTATTTGTTCCAAGCCTGAAGATTACATTCACTTCCATTGTTGTCTGGGGCATAATAGATCCAGATGAAATGCTCATATGGAAAAACTTGTATAAAACCTTAGAAAGAAAGAAAAGAGGGGGGGGGAAAACATGAAAAAATCAATGGATAATTATCAAGAGGAAACTTTTATTGGCCTGTAATGTATCTATTCCCATCGAGTTAGCTTATATAAGTCTATCTATAGATTCTTACGCTAACTCTAATCGTAATTAAAGTATATAATTAAGATACAAAATTAAATTGTCAGTGATAGATGATGTATATAAATATAAGAAGTAGGTTTACAATCAATAAATGTGTTTAATGGATCGGTACGGAGGCAAACATTAATGGATACGTTCCTACCGAACAAGGATTTCACTAAAGAAAACACGAAATCTTTATATAAAAATGTATTAAGAAAAAAAAATTTAATATGTAGATTTTACATATAATTCAAAATAGTTTCGTATGAATATATTTTTTCTCCGATTGGACAATTTTTTCCAAATATTCTTAGCAAGTTTAATAATAGATAGTTGAAATTTTAAACATCATCTAGTCTAATACAGGCTTTAGAATATCGTGTGAGAAAGAGCAGTGGAGACCTCAAAGTGTCACATCTAGTTTGTTCTTCCGCCCTCTTTGTGTCTATGTGTCACCTCTCGTTCGAATCTTAAACCGAAAATAAAATGAACTGGGACATGGAGCAGTCATTGAATGGTCAGGTTACAACTTTTATTTGCATTAATTCGTAACCTTTTACTCGCATTCATTTACCGTTAACACAGGAAAAAAAATAATTATTATTAATTAAGTAAAAATTTTGTTTTTTAGGGTTTTAAAGAGGAGTTTTTTTTTTTTTTTTTTACAGATAAGTGATTCTTCTTCTCTTAAATAAATTTACAAACTGGAAAATTTACAGTTTTATTTATTTATTTACTTCACGTATACACACGTATATCGTGTTACTTCCATACTTTCGATTGAAGAAAAATTACAAAAAAAGTTGAGAATTTTTAATTATAGGAAGGGCCTTCGAGACGACTCTTTAAAGAGGGCCTTTTTAAAACATAACGTTAATTTATAAGGAGTAGGAACTACTAAAGTTTACTAGGAAGAGGAGGAAAGATCGCCTTTCTCTTTCCTTTTCTCCCCTCTCGACGGATCCAGGTTGAGCGGATATATATATATATATATATATATATATATACATACATATTCATACTTTTTTAATAATTCTGAGAGCGTTAAAGATATTTCGTGAAACGTTCGTAATATTTGTTCAGTTAACATGTCACACAAAACTAAGTCAAATCTAGATGCTTCTCAATCAGACAAATGGTAAGTCAATGTGTACATTGTGGTCAGTGTCTCTCGCCGTTGCTTTTTCTAGACGAGCCTTCTATACCTTTAGTCTTTACAAAAACTACTTCTACCATGATAATATCGACGATAATAAAAAAAAAAAAAGACCTGGAACATGGATAGCGTACAAACATCACAGAAGTAACTAGCATATCGTTAACAATATACGTTTGGCCTGAATCGATACTCTAATCGATTTTCTGGTGAAATTACATTTCCCATTAATATATATATATATATATATATCCATCTGTAACAAATTTTATATTAATAAATCTAACCGATATATAAATTTATTACATTTAATTACACATAATACAGTACCTTACAATACCTTTATATAAATTTAATTTAGGTGGTTTCTAAATCTATTTTTCACTCGATCTGTTAAATTTATAATAAAGTAATTTTTTTTTTTTTGGAGAATTTTATATTATATTTCGGTATATTTAAAAATGTAGATAATGTTTAACAAAACATTTTTTTTAATTTAAAATATATATAAAAGATAAGGATAAAGCGTGTGTAAAGGTGAATAGTTTTCTAAATATTTTTGTAGATTTTTACTAGAAGATAGAGGTGAGAAAAAGCGAATATGAAGAGGTACTACAAAATTTATATCACGGAGTGATTACAGATGGTAGTGGTTGATTGGACTGTCCACACATCTGTTCTTTCTGATTAATCACCACTCCTACGTTTCTCCTTTGCAGGGCATCTTTTTGTGACGTCATCTTATGAGTGTTTTTGCAGTTCCGATCTTCTCCATATATATATATTTCATGAATCAAAAAGTTGGAAATGAATACCAGAATAAATTCGACCGAAAGTGATAAGATGATGTGTTCGATACCTAAAACATAGAAAGAAAGAAAGTGTATATTACGTTAAAATATTCATTTATAATTGAAAAAAAAAAGAAAAGTAAAATAGAATATTACATTTAAATATACTTCTACACAAAAGATAAAAAATTATCTACTTTGAAAAACGTCTAACGTTAATGTGATTGTTTCCTTTCTCTTTCTCTTCTACTCTCACTCCTTTCTCTTCTACTCAAATTATGAAGATTCTAGATTAGAAATTGGAAAGTTTTCGTGATTCTAGATGCGAATAAATAGCCTTATTTATAAATTTATCCAATTTTCATCACCTTAAAAAAAAATCTTGATTATCTTTTCTCCTTCATAAATTACATTAAAACAACAAAAAAAAACACCCGATTTTTAAAGTAAAAAAAGACGAAAATTAATTAAAAATTTTAATATATTAATAGAGAAATTTCACTATAAACCAATTAAAATAATAATAATAAAGTTATTTATTCTGTTAACGTTTAAGCTATAGGTTGGATCATCTCATAAATGATTCAATTTTAATAAAAATAGAGACAAGAGAGAGAGAGAAAGTTGATGGGTTTTAAAAGAAAAATTATTAATGGAAGCGACCATATGCATAATTTAACTTATATGCCACAAGTTATTTATTATTGTTAAGAGCCTATAATTATTATAATGACTATGGAAAACTTAAATAGTAATCACGCATCAAGTTTTTTAGTATTTTTGTACGTATCTCGTATCGAATTTCCATCACGATAAAATTTCTCAGTAAATCAGTGTATTGTATCTTATATATTTTAAGTGATAGATAATCTTTAAGTTAACTAAAGAGAGAAAGTTAGAAAAATGGCAAGTCTGATGATAACCACTGACGAACCTTTAGCCTGAAGGCTACACTATAATTATATCATAATAAATGAAAATTGCGTCATAAAAAAAGACTATAAAATTCGTTGTTTATTATAAGTGGTTATCTTATTACATGTAATAAGGAACAAGTAGTTAGTCTAATAGGTGTAACAGTTTGTATAGAAGAAAAAAAAAAACAAACCTGTTTGCATCAATAACCATTCTAAATGGCATAAAAGAGATAACCTTTTCGTTTCGTGAATTACAATTAGGTCATTTAAAGGAAAAATAGAATTGATAAATGTTTAATTTAACCTTATACCTGTATAATAAAAATGATCATAATGAAAATAAATCCGTTAGCTACTTCAATGACAGACGGAAATAGGTCATCAAAATATTAAATAAAATAAAAAAAATATATATATATATTTTATGTAATAATTATCAAAAATTCACTTCCTGATTTCCAAGAAAGATATCATTCATGAAAATGATATAATTAAGGGAAGAAAATGGAAAACATTAATGATGTCACTGTTTAGAAAATGATATTTGCTCTAGTAGATTATAGAAATTTGTCAGAGGGACAGAACTTGATCAGTCGCACTTAGTGTCAGCAAAATCCTACTTTATTGTTGATGTCAAGCCACGTGCTAGAATCTGCACCATTTACCAATGTAATACCCGGAAACGTCGCATACATCAAAACAGGATGTCTTACTGCAGACAGTTCCACTAACAAACCAGTTATAGAACGATTCCACAACAAATCTCGAATGTTATCACAAGGACAGATTTGATTAGATTTTCTCTGATCGTACTCAATGCTTCAAAAGTTAACATTTGATGGGGTAAACTTTTACCAAACTTTGATTATTTTCGACCATTTTTTCCCTTTTCCTAGAATTAATCTTATTTAATTTAATTAGTTTTTCAATATTCCCCCATCTCCTTTCGGATTGTAAATCCCATCTTTTAATTATTTATCATCACTTCAAAGACTCGAAGTAACTAAATTTTAAGGTTTATAACATATTTAATATATACATATATTGCATGTATATGTATTATATAACTTATTAAAGTAGTTCGATTTTTGAATTTTAACATGATAAAGATTTAAAATATTTATGTTATATATAATTATTATCAGATAAAAAAAAAAAGAGTAGAGAGCATTAAAAAGTAATTACGTTAGAAATGAATTATAATAGAAAATTTAATATAAAAATAGTCAGGATTGCATGCAGATCTTTAACAATAATTGCACTTTCATATTCAAAGTTGCACAATAGAAGATCTGCATGCATATTTATTCGCAGTGGCCTAAATTTAACTAAACAAAGAGCTTAAATAACAGGCCAAAATACTATTAAGTCTGCGTGATTAATAACTAGAGATTAAACCAATTTTCATAAATATAACAACCGAAATAAAACTGAGATCTACTTAATATGGTAACAGGTTATATAGTTCGACAATCTGCCCATGTCTATCAAATTTTCTAATCTAGATTACTTTACCGGACATTATAGGGTAGATATCAACTGAGAAATCAGTGGTCCTGGTAATAGATGTAACCTGGTTTCAGACAATGGATACGTTTTCGCATGACATGATTCTCCTCAGGAAACAGTAACGAATCTACCTCACTTACATTGATCAAAAGTGCGACTAACATTTCAGGAAATTTGAACAATATTTAAAACACGCAACGATTTATTATTATTATTTTTTTTTACCAATTATTTGTAGAGCGGTTTTTAGATCTATGGGAACAAGCGTAATCCCACGGATCAAGTGGCTCTATTATATATAATATGGCAGCTGTCTTTCGGTTCCTAATAGAATCTCGGATTCTTTGTTGCCAATCCTTCTAACCTATAATTCAGATTTTTATGAAAACACAACCGTTTTCGGTGAATTTATTCTCCTCTCTCTCTCTCTCTCTCTCTCTCTCACGGCATCACTTTGGTCAGTCGAGAAGCTAACTCGGTAAAGATGCAGAGAAAAGACTATACCTTACAGGTAGACTATAATTACCAAGTTCGTGTGACGGAAAGGTTAGGAATTCCACCGAAATTAAGCAGAACAAATGATAGAAATAACAGGTGACCTCCCCCGCTGACTGTATAATTAAAAGTGGTTCGTAAGATCACGTCTAGCACACAACAGGATGTATCATTATCAAGTCTTGACTGAGGTAATTATTGTAATGCTAGAGCCGTGGCCAAAGGCGCCCTCGCTCAGTTTCATCGTAGCCTTGAACCTGGAGAACTGGGCGGATACAAAGGACTGCACAGATCCTACAATTAGCTTTTAAACCTCATCGTCAGTCCACACACTTGGCGGAACTAGAGACATTGCACTCGTTTACCTGTTCGGATATCAAATATCAAACCATTTTAAATAATACTTTCTCTTTCGTGAACTAAAAAATCACATCAACACACACGTATAACATATGTCATCACTTATGTTAAGTGAACGATGCTTATAATGTATAAGCATACGTCCATGCTGTGTTTAAACTAAACGGATGGCCCCGAAATTAAATTAATTCAAATATTCACCGAAAAAATAAAGAAAAATATTATCATTTTATATGCAAATACAGTCATTTTATTATTATTATTTTTTATTATAAAATAACTGGCCTAGCCTAATAAAATAATTGTAATTTATATTTTTATTGAATAAAAGAAGGAAAAATTTAATTTATAATTACAAAACTCAGGCCTATATTTATTTATAAAATAATATTATCTACCTTTATGTCGGGTAAAGTCTAAAAAGGCCTAACCTAATAAAAATGAAGTGTTGTAAGAGGTAGACAATTGTATAAAGCTATATAAAATAGTGTAACACGTTTTAGGAGTCCAGTTTAAGTGAATGGAAGGTCAAAAAAATATATTAAATTAATTTAAATATTTATAAATAAACGTTATAAATCTTTATACTTTTCATTACTTAAGAGGGGGAGGCCAATAAGTGAGCTAAGAATATAAGGTGTGTAGTATGTACCTATTGTGTTTATGATTTAAAATAAAAGTACATATATATCCTGGTAGGTGGGACAATTCGCTGGTACATAAATATGGGGGTTGAAATTTGCCGGTACATAAATATGGGGGATATTTTTTCTCCCCTTCTCCCTTACGGATCGATGCACGTGTTGGTATCTGATTTATTTAGGAGATAAATCTATGTATATTATTAATAGTTAGTGAAGGAATTAATTTAAAAAAAAGAACCGAATAAAATAATTTTAATAATAAGATGTTCAAACGTAACTTTTTAATTACAGTAAATTAAAGAATATTAAACAATTTTATCATTTCGATCATCCAGATATAATTTGTCAAAACTAATTTAAATTACGATTAAAAATCGTGGATTTTAATTTATTAATTTTTTTTTTCCTCTTTATTATTTTTTTTTTCCTTTAGAAAATTAGATGCAAAAAAAGAAAAAAAAATCACAATTACTTCGTTGGAAGAATTCACTTTTTACATGTTGAAAAACTTTTAGTTTTGATATTCGGGAATTAACATTTTTTGAAAAAAATATAAATTAATTATGCCTTTTGGGAGAAAAGGCACCTTTTTTTTTATTTCTTCTACTTTCTTCCCCCCTTTTTTTTAGATGGAATTCGGAGAATAGGAGCCGTAAAAACGTAAAATTAATATTAACGAGAAGATGAAAGTCTCCCCAATTTACCAAGAAAATTGTTAAAATTCTACCAAGTTAAAATTATTATAATTGAAAAAAAAGTATATATATTTTTTTTTTTTAAAATTAACAAATTAATGTTTGCAATTGTTTTTTTTTTTTCTTTTCCTGAGAATAACTGTTGTTGTTAATTGGCGCATTAACCAATCTTTGTTAACAACTTTTGATTAGTTTTACATGGACGTTCGCCTATTTGAAAGGCTACATATAATTAAGATAGAAATCAGACATCCCATAGCATACCCACGTGTTTCAGTCTCAGATGAGAACTGGTTTTTAGCGACCTCCAAACGACACAAAGGCGAGATAGTGGACGCCATCTCTAATTACACGGCGAAACTGGCGCCACTAAAGGTGACGTCAAATAGATTATTACGTAACAATTGGTGTAGTTTTTTATACTTAATTCCGTTCCTAACAATGGGCAAGACTTTTAATCAAATTTCGTCTAAGTTATTTTTGTTTCCTTTCTCCTCCCGTTGCTAGTTAGAAGGAGAGAGAGAGAGAGAGAGAGAGAGACTAGTCCAGGTGATTAGTTGTGATCATCACTCATCGCATGGAAACCTCACCCAAAAACTTTAGACTATTTATTAATCTAGACTTTTTTATTATTGTTGTATGGAATAAAAAATAATAATAATAATAATTAGTGACTATTAAAAAGGTATTTTGGATTGATTAAACCTTTTGTTAACGTGGGGTGGATAATTTTCAAAATTTTATATGACATAAAATGTTGCTATCAATTTAAAATAAAGTTGAATTTTTAGAAAGAATAGAGGATTTACTTCTGTTTAAACATTCATGCGAGCCTATGAATCCAAAGCCTTACTAAACAAATCGAAACTTGATTCCGGCAACTTAGGGCTCTAAAGACACGTTGAAAATTTATTACTGGAAGAACCTGAGACAGAATCTATTGCAAGTAAGTCATTTCATTGCTGCTTTAGAAGAACTATATATATTCAATCTTCCAGTTTCTCCTGCCATACAAGTCCCAGTTGAGGTAGAAGTTTTTCAAGCCCCTCTAATGGTATTAATTCCCATATGAAAATATTTTATTTAGGTATGAAAATATCAACAATAAATTTACAAAACCGCTCTTTTAATAAATTTAAATATCCTTTTAATAATATTATTTGTATTCTGTTATATTCTTTCATTTAAAACTCTGTTAAATTTCCTTTTCTAATACACTTTACACTTGTAATAACTAAAATACCATATTAAGAAAAGGAATAAAAAAAATCTGTATTGTTCAAAGACCAATTGCTAAAATAAAGATATAATAATAACGTTATTATTATTATTATTATTATTCCTATATCATTTATAACTGAGAAAATAACTTATTAAAATTGAAGTGAACCGAAAAGAAAGAAAAGAATTTCTACTCTTGATATATAAATAATTTATTCCTTACTAAATTTCACAGGCTGTTCAGACTTCTCTATACAAAACCTTGAGGTAGTGTTTTCTGCATTGCACCATTGCTCCTATACCCCTGTAAAACAGTCTTTCCTGTTGCAATCCGATTATCTTACAGACAGATTTGATCTAGTCTAACAAGTAGACATAGATATGTTTGTTATTTTGCACACCTTCTAAACTTAAGTACATTAGAAGAAAATCAGAATCACTATACATCAGAATAATACTTTTTGCATGTTAATTGTACGAAATGCCATATTTTTAAGTATATCTGGTCGAAATCCAATTACTTTGTACATCTATGGTTCATTTACTATTTATATACTAAGCCTATACATTAAATATTAATAAATAAATGTGTAACACGTTTTAGGAGTCCAGTTTAAGTGAATGGAAGGTCAAAAAAATATATTAAATTAATTTAAATATTTATAAATAAACGTTANGCCGTTCAAAGCTTTTTTTTTTTCTTCCCCCAAAAAAAAAAAAAAGTAACCATAGCAACGGAAGGGTAGGATGAGATAGGACCCACATCAGACCTAGGAAAAACCGAGTGAAAACTTGGTGGCCTAGTAAAAGCTTAATAACCCTGAGAGGTTGTCTGTCCGTTGCCTTGTCGCAATCTCAATAAATCTAAAAGATATGAAAGATGTGTCTAGAATCCTGAACCCGAAATCGTAAGTACTCTAAAACCGCACGTGTACTCTTCCGTCCTTGTTTGTCGGGAACTTCACCACTAATGGCAATGCTTTCCCTTCTATACGTAACAAGCTGTCTTTCTAGCAACAAAGTGCATTGCATATCTCCACGGTGACCATCAAATAGTTCTTTCTCCTTAGTAGTCTCTTCCTGTTAAATCCAGTTTTTATCACTAACAATTTCAAAAATATAGTTGAAATTCATGCACATTGATCAGTATATTATAAAGTTGAAATACATTTCATCGCAGTAAAGAAGCACACAATAAACCAAAGGCAAACAATAAACAATATGGCCAATGAAAATCGTATATATTCTAATAATAAAGACGTATTTCACCCTTATATAACTGGCCTATTTTAATTAAAATTAATAAATTTAAATATATTTTATAATAAAAACAAAGTATTCGATCTATTTTAACTATTTTCTAATAGAATAGAGAGAAAGTTTGTTAAATAATAATTATTTACGTAACCCATGTTATATGAATAAAATTAAAAATATATATATAATAAAATATTTCGTATTACTTGCTGGGGTACATTGTGTATATACAAGTATAGTAATTCACAAAAATTATGGGTCAGAATAGAGTAAAAATGGACAAACTGACACAAACACAATAGCTTTTTATTCAACCTACAGGTAGGAGGTTGGTGGGAAATGTTACTGAGACAAATGAACGGATGATATGTAAAAATATCTGCAACTGACAGTTCTTTTGTTTTGTTGAATTCTAAACTTCTTTATCTGAATTATTCAACTTGATCTACTTTTCCAATGATGATACATTTCAATTTAGAAAGTTATTGTGTTGTATGTAACCAATCATATCTCCATTTTTACTTTACAAGCTACAAAGTATTCGTTCAACTGTCAATAAAACTTAAAGAGAATGGAACGGATTCAACTGACATCTACATTGAAAATTTTTCTACAAAAATTATTTATTTTAATAAATAATTATTTAAAATAGTTGTATATATATTTAAATATTAGTTAACTAAACCTTCTCTTTTACAAGATACACACACACAGAGAGAGGGAGAGAGTTTACAGATAAAAGCTTAGATTGCTGCTTTGTCATTTCGGTTGACAGCTGTAATTCGAAAATCAAGAACGTATAAAGCTTTCATTAAATTTAAAAGAATATAATCTTTAACCTTGTTGTATATACTTGTGATTTCTTCTATTTTTATTTGATTTTTTTTTTAATTTATCAGGTATAACGGCATATATAGGCTCTATATATAACTATAGGTCGAGATGAAAATTTCACAGGCTGTTCAGACTTCTCTATACAAAACCTTGAGGTAGTGTTTTCTGCATTGCACCATTGCTCCTATACCCCTGTAAAACAGTCTTTCCTGTTGCAATCCGATTATCTTACAGACAGATTTGATCTAGTCTAACAAGTAGACATAGATATGTTTGTTATTTTGCACACCTTCTAAACTTAAGTACATTAGAAGAAAATCAGAATCACTATACATCAGAATAATACTTTTTGCATGTTAATTGTACGAAATGCCATATTTTTAAGTATATCTGGTCGAAATCCAATTACTTTGTACATCTATGGTTCATTTACTATTTATATACTAAGCCTATACATTAAATATTAATAAATAAATATTACAATTTAAAAAAAAAATAATAATAATAATAATTAGTGACTATTAAAAAGGTATTTTGGATTGATTAAACCTTTTGTTAACGTGGGGTGGATAATTTTCAAAATTTTATATGACATAAAATGTTGCTATCAATTTAAAATAAAGTTGAATTTTTAGAAAGAATAGAGGATTTACTTCTGTTTAAACATTCATGCGAGCCTATGAATCCAAAGCCTTACTAAACAAATCGAAACTTGATTCCGGCAACTTAGGGCTCTAAAGACACGTTGAAAATTTATTACTGGAAGAACCTGAGACAGAATCTATTGCAAGTAAGTCATTTCATTGCTGCTTTAGAAGAACTATATATATTCAATCTTCCAGTTTCTCCTGCCATACAAGTCCCAGTTGAGGTAGAAGTTTTTCAAGCCCCTCTAATGGTATTAATTCCCATATGAAAATATTTTATTTAGGTATGAAAATATCAACAATAAATTTACAAAACCGCTCTTTTAATAAATTTAAATATCCTTTTAATAATATTATTTGTATTCTGTTATATTCTTTCATTTAAAACTCTGTTAAATTTCCTTTTCTAATACACTTTACACTTGTAATAACTAAAATACCATATTAAGAAAAGGAATAAAAAAAATCTGTATTGTTCAAAGACCAATTGCTAAAATAAAGATATAATAATAACGTTATTATTATTATTATTATTATTCCTATATCATTTATAACTGAGAAAATAACTTATTAAAATTGAAGTGAACCGAAAAGAAAGAAAAGAATTTCTACTCTTGATATATAAATAATTTATTCCTTACTAAATTTCACAGGCTGTTCAGACTNCTCCCCCCAAAAAAAAAAAAAAGTAACCATAGCAACGGAAGGGTAGGATGAGATAGGACCCACATCAGACCTAGGAAAAACCGAGTGAAAACTTGGTGGCCTAGTAAAAGCTTAATAACCCTGAGAGGTTGTCTGTCCGTTGCCTTGTCGCAATCTCAATAAATCTAAAAGATATGAAAGATGTGTCTAGAATCCTGAACCCGAAATCGTAAGTACTCTAAAACCGCACGTGTACTCTTCCGTCCTTGTTTGTCGGGAACTTCACCACTAATGGCAATGCTTTCCCTTCTATACGTAACAAGCTGTCTTTCTAGCAACAAAGTGCATTGCATATCTCCACGGTGACCATCAAATAGTTCTTTCTCCTTAGTAGTCTCTTCCTGTTAAATCCAGTTTTTATCACTAACAATTTCAAAAATATAGTTGAAATTCATGCACATTGATCAGTATATTATAAAGTTGAAATACATTTCATCGCAGTAAAGAAGCACACAATAAACCAAAGGCAAACAATAAACAATATGGCCAATGAAAATCGTATATATTCTAATAATAAAGACGTATTTCACCCTTATATAACTGGCCTATTTTAATTAAAATTAATAAATTTAAATATATTTTATAATAAAAACAAAGTATTCGATCTATTTTAACTATTTTCTAATAGAATAGAGAGAAAGTTTGTTAAATAATAATTATTTACGTAACCCATGTTATATGAATAAAATAAAAAATATATATATAATAAAATATTTCGTATTACTTGCTGGGGTACATTGTGTATATACAAGTATAGTAATTCACAAAAATTATGGGTCAGAATAGAGTAAAAATGGACAAACTGACACAAACACAATAGCTTTTTATTCAACCTACAGGTAGGAGGTTGGTGGGAAATGTTACTGAGACAAATGAACGGATGATATGTAAAAATATCTGCAACTGACAGTTCTTTTGTTTTGTTGAATTCTAAACTTCTTTATCTGAATTATTCAACTTGATCTACTTTTCCAATGATGATACATTTCAATTTAGAAAGTTATTGTGTTGTATGTAACCAATCATATCTCCATTTTTACTTTACAAGCTACAAAGTATTCGTTCAACTGTCAATAAAACTTAAAGAGAATGGAACGGATTCAACTGACATCTACATTGAAAATTTTTCTACAAAAATTATTTATTTTAATAAATAATTATTTAAAATAGTTGTATATATATTTAAATATTAGTTAACTAAACCTTCTCTTTTACAAGATACACACACACAGAGAGAGGGAGAGAGTTTACAGATAAAAGCTTAGATTGCTGCTTTGTCATTTCGGTTGACAGCTGTAATTCGAAAATCAAGAACGTATAAAGCTTTCATTAAATTTAAAAGAATATAATCTTTAACCTTGTTGTATATACTTGTGATTTCTTCTATTTTTATTTGATTTTTTTTTTAATTTATCAGGTATAACGGCATATATAGGCTCTATATATAACTATAGGTCGAGATGACAAGCTCTCTCTCTCTTTTATACGACTAAAAAATAAATAAAATTATAACTTATCTCTATATAATGTGTTTTATAAATTAAAAAATATATATAAAAAAGTAATTTTAATTCTATTTTTTCGGTATAATTTTTTGTTACATCATAAAAAAAAAAGGATAAGTAGGAGGAACTCACTCACGAATTTTAAAGGAAATTCTACGGGGTTAAAGAAATATAGTGAATAGAAGTCTGTGAATATGAACATACAATGCTCTGTAAATATTCTAAGCAAATACATTTGATGTGCTTTATAATATGCTTGTAAATAGATTAAAATATGAAGATAAGAATGTAAACTACGACGACTCCATCTTTTGATGCGGTTCTAAAAAATTCAAGCACTCGATCGTACTTATTTTATTTTATAACAATTTTTTTTTCTTTTTAACGTAAAATATACGTATTTACTTAAATTATAACGTTAATTAATTAATTAATTAATTTTTTTATAGGTTTAAAATAAAATAAAATCAACTGGAACAATTGTAAATCAGTAAAATTAAATATAAAATTAATCTATAGATTAAGGGATTAACAATTAAATTTTAATTACCGATTCGTCCTGTAATTTATATTAAGAATAATTCGTATTCTAACAAACAAACCGGTTTTTTTTCCCCGACTTACAAATATATTATTGTGTAGAGGGAGATATAAATGAAGGAACTTGGACCATTTATGAAGAAAAAGAATGATAGTCCGAAATCACTTAAGCGTCCAAGCGTTTCCTGAACTAATTATCTTCACAACATTGGCCAAGAAATATTTTTGTGGACACTCTCAAATCCACAGTTATTAAAAGTTCTATTGATGCGGTTTCTTTCTGAATTACATTGAAAGTTTTTTTTTTTCTTCCCCCTAAAAAAAAAAAAAAAGTAACCATAGCAACGGAAGGGTAGGATGAGATAGGACCCACATCAGACCTAGGAAAAACCGAGTGAAAACTTGGTGGCCTAGTAAAAGCTTAATAACCCTGAGAGGTTGTCTGTCCGTTGCCTTGTCGCAATCTCAATAAATCTAAAAGATATGAAAGATGTGTCTAGAATCCTGAACCCGAAATCGTAAGTACTCTAAAACCGCACGTGTACTCTTCCGTCCTTGTTTGTCGGGAACTTCACCACTAATGGCAATGCTTTCCCTTCTATACGTAACAAGCTGTCTTTCTAGCAACAAAGTGCATTGCATATCTCCACGGTGACCATCAAATAGTTCTTTCTCCTTAGTAGTCTCTTCCTGTTAAATCCAGTTTTTATCACTAACAATTTCAAAAATATAGTTGAAATTCATGCACATTGATCAGTATATTATAAAGTTGAAATACATTTCATCGCAGTAAAGAAGCACACAATAAACCAAAGGCAAACAATAAACAATATGGCCAATGAAAATCGTATATATTCTAATAATAAAGACGTATTTCACCCTTATATAACTGGCCTATTTTAATTAAAATTAATAAATTTAAATATATTTTATAATAAAAACAAAGTATTCGATCTATTTTAACTATTTTCTAATAGAATAGAGAGAAAGTTTGTTAAATAATAATTATTTACGTAACCCATGTTATATGAATAAAATAAAAAATATATATATAATAAAATATTTCGTATTACTTGCTGGGGTACATTGTGTATATACAAGTATAGTAATTCACAAAAATTATGGGTCAGAATAGAGTAAAAATGGACAAACTGACACAAACACAATAGCTTTTTATTCAACCTACAGGTAGGAGGTTGGTGGGAAATGTTACTGAGACAAATGAACGGATGATATGTAAAAATATCTGCAACTGACAGTTCTTTTGTTTTGTTGAATTCTAAACTTCTTTATCTGAATTATTCAACTTGATCTACTTTTCCAATGATGATACATTTCAATTTAGAAAGTTATTGTGTTGTATGTAACCAATCATATCTCCATTTTTACTTTACAAGCTACAAAGTATTCGTTCAACTGTCAATAAAACTTAAAGAGAATGGAACGGATTCAACTGACATCTACATTGAAAACTTTTCTACAAAAATTATTTATTTTAATAAATAATTATTTAAAATAGTTGTATATATATTTAAATATTAGTTAACTAAACCTTCTCTTTTACAAGATACACACACACAGAGAGAGGGAGAGAGTTTACAGATAAAAGCTTAGATTGCTGCTTTGTCATTTCGGTTGACAGCTGTAATTCGAAAATCAAGAACGTATAAAGCTTTCATTAAATTTAAAAGAATATAATCTTTAACCTTGTTGTATATACTTGTGATTTCTTCTATTTTTATTTGATTTTTTTTTTAATTTATCAGGTATAACGGCATATATAGGCTCTATATATAACTATAGGTCGAGATGACAAGCTCTCTCTCTCTTTTATACGACTAAAAAATAAATAAAATTATAACTTATCTCTATATAATGTGTTTTATAAATTAAAAAATATATATAAAAAAGTAATTTTAATTCTATTTTTTCGGTATAATTTTTTGTTACATCATAAAAAAAAAAGGATAAGTAGGAGGAACTCACTCACGAATTTTAAAGGAAATTCTACGGGGTTAAAGAAATATAGTGAATAGAAGTCTGTGAATATGAACATACAATGCTCTGTAAATATTCTAAGCAAATACATTTGATGTGCTTTATAATATGCTTGTAAATAGATTAAAATATGAAGATAAGAATGTAAACTACGACGACTCCATCTTTTGATGCGGTTCTAAAAAATTCAAGCACTCGATCGTACTTATTTTATTTTATAACAATTTTTTTTTCTTTTTAACGTAAAATATACGTATTTACTTAAATTATAACGTTAATTAATTAATTAATTAATTTTTTTATAGGTTTAAAATAAAATAAAATCAACTGGAACAATTGTGATCTATGTAAACACAAACGTTAATATTGTTTCTTTAAGTATTGTTTATAATGTTAAAATCGAATATTTTTAAAAGAATATTAAATAATAAACTAAACATTTTTTAAATACAATAAATAACTGTATTAAATATATATTTAAAAGTTGAATAAGAATGCTGAAACACAAATATTGACTAAGACCTATCTGATAAACATGAAGTGACAGAAATAGTGAATATTCCTCGATTTATAGTTTGATCAGTATCATTTTAAGAAAAAAACTTAAGTAAATATATAATTTTATCGTAAATTTACGTAGATTATTTACGTATAGTTAAGATTACAACACGAGAAATTAATTAAAAGTATACAGTCGACCCCCCCTATAACACTGTTGATTATTCCGTTTTATATGAATTCCATGTTGTACGAGTCACTTAGATTTTACAAATACGTGTGCCGTTCAAAGCCTGGTACACGTATTTGTAAAATCTAAGTGACTCGTACAACATGGAATTCATATAAAACGGAATAATCAACAGTGTTATAGGGGGGTCGACTTGTACATTAGATAATTAATAATAATCATCGCCTAGATTTACCGAATGAATTAAGCTTATTAAAACATTTTCATATCTATAAAATAAACTGTCTGTTTATCTGTCTGTTCTCTATATTCTTCTCTAAAATCTTAAGGAAGGTATAGACTAGTGTAAAACCTGGATAATCCATCCTTCCCCTCCGATTTCATCCCCATTTATATCCGCATCCCTTATTTATATATTTTGGAATGTTATAACGTTCTCATGATGCTAAAAATAATTTTTAATGTATAATTTAACGTAGGCCTAGAGTATAGAATTATAATCTTTTCTATTCTTATTTAGAGTAGGATTATTGGTAAGTCTATTGTACTTTTGGCCTATTTACTCGTTACTTATCTCTTCTAACACAATTAAATGTTATAAATTACAGCTTAAAATAACATTAAGAATCCTTAAAACATAAAATTTAAATAGTTTATACGTTTAAAATGACTATTTTTAAACTTTAATTATGTAAAAATGTCCGAATGTTTATTAATTTGTATATATTGTTTAGGCCTATAGAAAACTATAAATTAAATATATATATAAATTCGAGTTTCTTCTACGTTTTTTTTATACTGATTTAAAACCGATTTATTTATTATTATTTTTTAAAATTTAAATAATAACCTGATCAGTGTTACATTAATGAGATTTATACCCGTGATTTATTGATGTATAAACACGTGATAGTTACGTAAAATGAAAAGGGAATATGTCGATCAAATTGCCATGATTGCTAATATTTATCATATCCATTTTTAGATTGTCATTGATGGAAAGACTAATTTCATTGCATCTTACGTAAAAACCCATAACTCTAATTGATCTAAAGGTACTTTTAAATAGCTCTTCTATAATAAAAACACGTTGAATAATATATAAATATAAACTTTTATCGTTAGAAAAGATTTTTAAAATTTTATAAAAACTTAATTCAACATCTTTTATCCATAACGTTTAATAGAGTTATTGTTAATTTATGTAATATGTCGATGATATATTATAGAGACAATATAAGTTTTTAAAACTTTAATTCTTCAAACGTTATCGTTATTTACATTCTTACATTCTTTTTTTTTTTATTATTTTTTTTTATTTTATTTAAGTTGTTTAATAAATGATTAAGCTTTGTTAACGTTTTTCTAAAAGTGCTTATACAACTTAACGTCATATTTATTATTTATTTCTTTTATTTGAAGAAAAGTAGAAAAACTTTTATCTATTATGTATCATATCTATTAAATTCGCTAAAATTTTTAAAACCGTCACTTACTAATGCCCTAGAAACAGTACTTCACTGCCTTATGATTCATTCTTAATTTTTAACCTAAACTTTTTTTTATTAATTGAGTAACAAGGGGAGGGGAGGGGAGGAAGAGGAAAAATATTTCTTTCTTAAGAATTACAACTAAAAATTAAATTTTTACATAAATTTCTATCAACTTATTAAAATTTTATTACCTTACTTGTTTACTGTCAAGATATTTAATTATTATTATTATTAATAAATTTTTTTTTAAAACTCTTATAAATTTTTTAACGTGTATTAACGCATTAGTCTCATAAATTTATAAATTTTAAGTATTATTTAACGATTTTTATACTTTACTCTCTCCCATCTCTTCCTCCTCCTCCTCCTCCTTCTCTCTCTCTTCTCCATCTTCCAGTTTAAAAATATAATTACAGATTTATTTATTAAAACCTATTTACTCTATCTTATTTAAACATTAAAATTATAAATTAATTATTATTTTAAATTATAAATATTCCAAAGTTTATAAGTTTCTAACTTTATTTTTAAAAAACTTTATATATTATTTTNACCCCCCTATAACACTGTTGATTATTCCGTTTTATATGAATTCCATGTTGTACGAGTCACTTAGATTTTACAAATACGTGTGCCGGGCTGTGAACGGATCACGTATTTGTAAAATCTAAGTGACTTGTACAACATGGAATTCATATAAAACAGAATAATCAACAGTGTTATAGGGGGGGTCGACTGTGTACTACAGACATAGAGCATAATTCTACGTGTTATTCTTTATAAATTAACGTAGAATTATATCATAGAATTGCGTAACGTTGTCATTATGTTATATAACGTATAGAAATATATAACTATATCGTTATTTTTTAGAAAATGTAAGATAACGTAAAGTAACACTTTAAAAATTATAATATAAAGTAGAATTACCTTAAAAGTTAATATAGATTTATACTGTAGACGTATAGATTACTATACAAGTAAACAATAAGGTTATACCTTAAAAATTAGAAGCTAATATAGAATTAAAGATTAAAAAATCTTGTATAGGATTACACTGTAAACATACAGGATTATATAAAAATATTCACGAATATATTAAACAATTGGGAGTATTATTCTCTAAAAATCAACAGGAGAAGCGTATGCCCCTGTTCCTCTATCCCCCCTGAGCCTTGTACGTAATTTACACATAATCTAATTAAGCAGCGATTTAGGGCCTCGCGTTATAAGTCTATATAGTTTAAGGCCTTACATTTTTACAGGTATTATTATTTAGTAGAAGAGAAGGGCCGGTTAGATGTTATAGCTTAGAAGTATAACATATAGACTATACTTTGTAGTTAAAGATACCATTAAAAATCACTAAATTATACAAAATTTAAACGTTTTATATACTTAAAATTACACTTTTTAAAACTCTAATTATATATTATTAATATTTAAAAAGTTATTTTATTAAAT
>NW_019385009.1:86365-96288 GCF_000671375.1 Centruroides sculpturatus | reverse complement strand
ATCAAATTTATACATGAAAAATGATTATAAATTCAAATTAAAAGGTTGATGATTCATACCAGGAAAACACATTTAATATTTAGCAAATTTGAAAGGAAATTTTAAAACTTTAATGTCATAAATATGTATTAAATGAAACTATAAACAGTTGATAGCAATTATTTTTATAGAAAATATTGTTTTTATAATGTTTAATGACAATATTTACAGGTATAATAATAACATAAAAGTGTTAGGAAATAAATAAAAAACACTTCTATAAATAAATATCATATGTGAATTTTTAAATGCAATACTCAAAATTAAATTTCCTGGTTTTTTTTTTATTTTTCTAGAGTTGTTTTTATAAAATTACTTGAGAAATGAGGAAATCCCATTAAATTTATACAATGTTAACCGGATATAAATATTAAAATATCACTTTATACATATATACTATAGATAAAATAAACAATTTACACTATAAAAATATATATATTTAAGGCCTACATATAAAGAAAACTATGGTATATTTATATTATTTATTATAATTAAAATATATGAAATTTTTATATTTAAAAATAACTTAAATTGATTTAAATTACAGAAACTGTTAAATTTTCAATCACTGTTTTTATAACTGATGGAAGTATCATCATTATCAAATAAAAATGGGTCAATTCCCTATTAAGTATTCGATTAGAGTCTATATTCTATTAATGGTTAATAGACTAATAAACTTTTATTATTGCTCAGTGAGAATTACTAGACACAAATTCAAGGATACCAATTTCTGCTTTTAATACTTTCCAATAGAGCCATAACAGTAAACAATCATCATAGAAGCCATCTTACTTAAATCTAAGGCCTATTGATAGAAATTATTAAAATATATTAATATATTCTATACTATATTAAAGTATTTTCTCTATATTTATTATAAATTTAATAAAAATTAATCAGGCCTAAGCTTAATTAATTAAATCTTCTTCTTCTTTAGTTAAGTATATAGTATATCATATATATTTTTCAAACGAGAAATGTGCTTTATGTATACTTTTCCCTTAAATTCTTTATAATATATTAATAAATTATGATTATTTTCTATCGTAAATCTTCAATAACAAGATAAAGATTTAATAATTATGCCTTAATTTAAGGAAAGAAAATGGTATCAAACGTAACGAATTCGATGAAAATTACGTATTAATTAGTGTAATAAATAAATGAAATTCTTACGTTATTAATTTAATTTATACAAAGAAATATTTATAATTAAAAAAATTAATTTAAAACTTAATTGTTGGAGCGGTAAACCAACTTAATTTTCAACAGATCTTGGAGTAAAATAATGTTTGGAAGTGGACCAAGTGAAAAAAAAAAAAAAGAACATATTTGTGATAGTACAGGGCGAGGTACTTTAAGATATACCCCAATAGGGGATGTTATTCTGTTAATAATTGATACTCGTATCATCATTCATTCGTAATTGTTCTGTTCCACCGCTGACCACTGATTACAGCAACTGAGTCTCTTGAGTTTTCCAACTCAGGTGTGTGGACAGTGGACAGCAATAAAATGAAGTAATGTAGGTGAGAAAATGCATTTAGTATTATCATTATAACATGAGATAGATTAAAAATATATCTATTTTTCTTGTGACTTTACTCAGGGCATTTTTAAAGAACTGTCAACAGCTTGACAAACTTTTTAAAAACTTGTTGAAGAGGGGTTTAGACCTGAAATGCATTCAAAAATAACAATTCAAAGAAAGTTAATTTTGCCATGCTTTTTTAAGCACATATCCTGTATGATAATTTCTACATTTGTCGAGTTTGATGTTTAAGAAGTACAGAAAGTGAATAGGACTAGAAACTTTGAACACACCATGATAATTTCTATTTTGCAGAGGCAATTATATGTCCTTACAGCTGTGGTAAAAATGAGCAATTTTCTTGAATTTAGGACTTAGTNTGGTTAAAAATTAAAGAAGAAGAAGAAGAAGAAGATTTATATATGTTTTTAATCGTTTTCTTGATATAAAAGGCTGTTGGGATAAAACTTGGTAACAGAAAATAGAAGAAGAAGTAACATACAGATACACACACACACACACACACATGGAGAAGAGATAAGAAGCATAGAAATAGAGGGGAATCGTTTATATACGAGAAGTATCAATCTTTGAAGATGAATGAAATATTCTTCGCATTTAAAAATATAATTCTGAAGATATTATATTGATTGAATAGACATTTATGAAAAATAATAATAGAAATAATCTTTAATATATTCCTCTTTGTATAGTTTATAAAAGAAAAGATATACTATGTTAACATTTTAAAGAAAGTGGGTACTTTTTTCCTCTCTCTCTTCAATTTCAAACCTTATAGTCTGGATTTTTATGACTGGACGAGTCCACTACAAGAGATCTGGCCACTGTAACCGTTAGAAGGGAGGGACACAGACCGTGGGATAAAAAAGAGCGAATAGAGGGATGTGGGGGAGAGGAGGACACGCTGGACCAAGTCTACCAACACCACATCATGAGTCAACTAGTTTCCCCACATCCAGCTCTGAACTAGGCTTGTCTCCAGGGACATGTCGATTGCTTCAGTTAGCAAGACAGCTTTTTCATATGGACTATTTCTTTACTGTGATTGCAATTTTTAGTAGGAATTGCATAAATAATAACAGGACATTAGTAGTACAGGTAAGATATATTAATGTCGAACATCTCTTTATTGATCTAGAGTATTGATTGTATCGATTGCCGGTGATATAACATTATACTATTTTTTCAAACTACTGCAGTAGACTATTTTTAATTACGTTTTAAAATATTAAAAAAATTAAACATTTAAGTATCTGTATATAAAGGAATCTAATTGGAAAAATATGTTTTTAAATAAATTGTTTTTTTCCCTTTTTTCCTTTGTATTTTCTTTTATATGTTCCATTGTTCGAGTAGAGAACAAAACGGCTCCTGTAAATGTCGCTTTCCTGTCAGTTAGCAACCTACTCGGGTAGTTTTTTTTTTCATTTTAATCTCTCCTTTGCAATAAATTTTGAAATGACAAATAAAGGTATTCCGTTTGAATGACAGAGCGTAGGTCATAAGTCAAATTTCTATACACAGTACATAGATAACAACACCATTCAACCCGTCCGCTCCTGCCTGCGGTGAAGCAACATGAAGTTAATGACAATCACCCCACTACTTTACCCCGTGTTGAAAGGATTGAAATCCCTTCTGTATGTCATTAAACACGCCGTGTAATCCGAGGGGTTGGGTTGTTCTGAAGAGGGTGATAAAGGGTTGCGAGCATTCAATAAATTGCTGCTCAGTCGGTGTAAAGTTGACACAATTTATACAACGGCATTAGGGGGAGCAAAGGGTAACAAGCTATCAACGACAGTTTTTTTTTTCCTCCCTCTTGTCAGCTAAATCAATTGCCTGTGAAATGGGCCTCCCCGCAAAAGGGTTAACAGGGAAAAACCCCCCCTCCTCGGTTGTGAATGGGGTGTATTTGATAAGCTTGAAAGTCAGACCTTTAGCATCATCTATTTTGGTCGACGTAGAGCCATTATTCGGAATTAAAAAATTGAATAATTTCCGGTAGAAGTCTGATCTACAACTTGAATAATTTTTAATACTTTAATATTTACGAATAGGAATATCGAAAAATATAAATTATTAAGGCGAATAAATTTGAAGGGATCGTAGTCATAAACATGCAAACAACATTTTAAAATGGGTTCGCACGCAAAATTTGCAATCATCGGCACAAACGTTCCCTTCCTTCATATTAGATCTTTATTATTTTCATAAATCGACCAATGGAACGAATTAAATCATAAAATATTTTCCGTACTTCGTCAGGGACCAATAACAGGAATATTATTAAAAGGAAAACTCCCACCACCAAACAGCAACGTTTCATTTGCATGAAAATAGAATAGTAGACAAAACCAATCAGTAGGTACCAAGAGGTACCTAAATTCAATACATAAATTAAATGGCCAACCGACATTAAGGAAAAATAGACTATCGCGTGCAAATTTACAGAATAGAGTTGATTGTACTTTCTTTCTATTGTGTGAGGCGAACTAGAAAAATAAAATAGTCGTTTTTGGTTGACGGTGTCTATTGTCATAGAGACATTTAGATTATGCTTCCACCTCCATTATAATAAGCAGTTTAATTTTCGGCAAATGACTGTAATTTAAACGAAAATATCCCTTTAAATTGTAGCTCTTTTTATCATTATCACTTACAACCCGATGAGTTAGTTGTAAATACTTTTAATATTTGTTCTTAATCTTCAAATATAAATACATAGATTAGCCACTAAGTCTCTTTAGTCGCTGATTGTAAAAGAACGCTTTTCGATAGATAAACAACAACATTCAAAAGAAAATTATGATGATACACATCAACTGCGACAGTTTCCAACTCTTCTATGTACAGTGAAGCGAGAACTATCCAATCCTATAGCCTAGAACGGAATGGTAATGATGCAGAACTTAAGGAAGGAAGACCTAATCCAAGTTGTATGTTTACATCACAAGTATCTTCATGTTTGAAACGGGACTACAAATAACTTTCTGCAACATTATTCATGTCCTATCACGTGACACTGTCCTAGAGTAGTATGCACATTATAAGGATTCTTAGTCAAAAAGATGCGATGTAAAGAAAGACAGGATGTTCGATTCGGTCATCCATCATAGTGGCCAGCTAGTCTCACAGAGGGTGTCTCCTGACTTTTTCTGATATATCACTGAACCGTCTAAATAGCAACACAATAGCGAACCCGACAGTAGATGAAATTGTACACCTTCTTATACATAGATTTTTAGTCGACATACCAAAATTTCTTTCCACAAAAACAACGCAAGAGAATATATAAATAGATTCTCCCATCGCTGATAACTACAATTGGATCATTAATGTTGTCTTTCGATAACAATCACTTTACTAAAGGTACAGTACAGTGTTTCAAATCGTAGATTGAGTTGTAATCCAGTGATTTAGTGAAAGACTTGGTGTTTGACAGTTTTAATCACATTTGTCACCATAGGGGGATGTCATTGTTTGATCCGGAAGAGCACCATTATTTCTTGTATTATTTTTTAACGTTTTAGAGATAATACTTTCTTTTCTAATTTTAAATATATATTCTATACAACAGCAAAAACGATAAGAAAGAAAAAAAAATCATTATTATTTCTAGACCCTATTCTCTCCTCTATCTAAAACTTATTTTTAAATCGATAATATCGATGATTAATTGAATAAAAAACAGTACATTAATATAAATAGAAGTAGAAAATCTACCGAATAGACTAATAGAAAATAATAATAATAATAATAAGGAAATTTTTTTTTCCTCCTGTGCTAAAGTAAAATTCTCTTAACCACTTTTTACACTATTTCTAAGCCAACTGGTGATTATCATTAATAAGTAAGATTATACTTGGTTGTGTATGAGTCATATGTAGAGAACAAATCGAGGGAAGGTTTGGATGAGAGTGAAATCCCCACAGGTGCCTACTAGAGCGGCAGCTTGCGTTTGCCTCAACTACTGTATACAGTGGAGGCCTTGCAAGGGTGCTCTAAAGCATCACATCACCAAAAAAGGATGCATTTTAAACTTAAAAATTTCACTTAAATATTCAATTTTTTTCTAATTTTAAAAGCCAATTTTAACATTTAAATTCAATATATAATTATTAAAAATTTCAATTATTCAAATACAAAACGAATTTTTTAAAAAATGTATAATTATATAATTATTATCTTTATAAATATTATACATTTTTATTTAAGAGAACTTTCCGAATACGATTTATATTGAATGAATTACTTGTATATTGAAACGTTATCCATCGTGTGTAACGTTATCTTTAAAAATGTTTAATTAAAAAAAAAAAAAAGAAAAAGAGCATTTAGCATCCGAAACAAAGATAGTTTGCTTGATGAGCTCTGTGGATAAAGTACATTGTCCACTTTCCATGGCTCATTGACGAAAGAAGCTATCAACATGAACATAATATTTGTACAACGACCTTACTCTAACTATCCACTGACGACTCTGTGTCTATTTGTCTTGTACTTTAATGTTTTATATTTAGCGACTTAACTTCACGAAATATGATCAAACAACTCGTTAAAAGAAATTATATTTTTAATTTAGAAAAATTTAATTTGTAAAAATATATAAAAATTAAATTTTTATTAAGTGAGAAATTTATTATTTATAAGCTAGAAAAATTAAGAAAAAGAAATAGGAGTTTACTACTATTTAATTAATATTTTTACAACGTAATATTTAATTTTAATGCTTTAGAAATGTTTAGAATAATTTAAAATAAAGAAATATAGTCGAATTTTACTACGCGGTATCGAAAAATACTAATATTTAAGAAGAGGAGAAAGTGCATTCACTGCATAGTCGATGTGTTATGAGGGAAAGACACCGTGCCCCTACCGATGTTAGGGGAAGAAATGTAAGTGATAGACATTTTTAAAGCGATATTCTTTAAACAAATTAATTTATTTTTCTTTTTTTTTTAAAGTATCGGCAATCAATTTTATTTAAATTGAACCGAAACGAATTAAATTTTTCGAGAATTTAATGTTTTTTTAATCAGTTTTATATAACGAATACTTTCTAAGTATATACAGTATTATTAATTAACCGAACTATTTATGTTATAATATATAAAATATATCCAAAAATATCGTATAATGTATTATTATTATTATTAAGGTTTAGCCTTCTACAAATAAATTTCGATACGTTAAGAGCAATTACGTAAGCAACGTTTACACATCTTCGCAATGCAGATACACGGAGAACAGTTTGGAAAATAGGCGGGACTTAGAGTAACTGATTAAAACTTTGTTAACAGCCTACGTGCATGAGAAATTAACCTGTCCAGCCAGCAAATTGCAAGGAGAGTGTTTTTTGTGACGACTATCTCCCTTATCCAATAGGCTGCTCGGCGCAAACCGTATCGACATAAAATATGAAGCTGTGTTCTCTCATTAGCAACGACTCAGTCAATACCTCGTACAGCAAGGGGTGAGACTATTGTCTGACTAACGTTACTCTCTCATTTCAATCATATATCTATTAAGTTTATAGTAGACATACCTCTCTTAGATTCCAACAATTTTCGAACATGGCGTCTTAGAAACTAAAAGAACATTGGGTACTTCTTCTTGCTTACCTGTTTAAAATATGGCCGCTCTCCGGTCGAGAAAAAAAAAAAACGTATTTTAGATAGACTCGAGGATTCGTAAAATCGTCACGACTCGATTGTAGTGTTT
Organism: Centruroides sculpturatus; assembly: GCF_000671375.1. NCBI lineage: Eukaryota > Metazoa > Arthropoda > Arachnida > Scorpiones > Buthidae > Centruroides > Centruroides sculpturatus. The sequence goes on along the minus strand of NW_019385009.1, from coordinate 88,970 downwards.
TAAGTTGTTGGGTCAGTTCCACCGTTCCGAAAACTATAACGTTCTGGTAGGCAAAGAACAAAATTTACATCGCGCGCATAAAAAAAATTCAATCAATATCGATTGGAAAGAGGGAGAGGGAGCGAGACACACACACACACACTCACACACACACACACACACACACACACACAGCTCTTTTTTTCCCATCTATTCTAACAGCATCTCTGGCATTCCTGAACAGGGGATAGTTCAAATGGACGCCATGTTTTTACTGAATTTTCCTTTACATCTTTTTATTTACGTAAAGTAAATCCGCTTTCAAATATTCATCTAAAATCCTACGTAGTTAATTGTATCTTATGATAATCGATAGAAAAAAAAATGTAAGAATTTATTTTATTTTCTTAATAAATAAATAAATAAATTTAAATTCTTTTATTTTAAAATTACTAAAGCATTTATTATATATTCTAACACACGTACTACACACCAGTACGTATATAGAAAGAAATATAATAATAATATCTATTCAGATTTAAATTTATAAATATTATTAAAATTTTATTCATTTTTTTTTTAAAATATATACAGTATATAAAATAAATTATCGATAACTAAACACTCGAAACTTCTATCTGATGTAATATATATATATATATATATATAGAATTATTGTAGATAGACAGGTGTACAAGTTTCATTACACTGTTATAGTCAATCTAGACCGCAGCTGGAAACATATAGAACTGATAATTTCATGTTCTAACAATTATATAAACATAGGAAATATCTATAGACACATTAGTAATTGAGAACAATTTATTTAATAATAAAATTGAAACGTTCTCGGAATTAAAACGTTTTTTAATAATTTCGAATTATGGATGAAAGAAGAGACGAAATTAAGCACACAACAGCTTTAATAAAGGCACCTGTTATAATGCAATCTCATAAAAACCAAGACCAAATGTAATTAGACAAAAATATTATTATATTAAATAAATGTGGTCAGAAAAATAGATAATTATATTTTTATCTGGTTTGGATTATAAAAATGGGTTAACAGACTCACGTAATTACTCTTCTATACTTTAATTGTCATGTAGAATAATTAGTAACAGACGTGGTTACTCTTTAATATATTTATAAATGCTTCCTCTCTTGTAATCATCTTCTGTTCTTCTAATGGAATATTTTCTTTTGTTAATTGTTTTTAATGATAGATTATAAAATTAATTAAATTTATATATATATATATATAAATTCGAGTTTCTTCTACGTTTTTTTTATACTGATTTAAAACCGATTTATTTATTATTATTTTTTAAAATTTAAATAATAACCTGATCAGTGTTACATTAATGAGATTTATACCCGTGATTTATTGATGTATAAACACGTGATAGTTACGTAAAATGAAAAGGGAATATGTCGATCAAATTGCCATGATTGCTAATATTTATCATATCCATTTTTAGATTGTCATTGATGGAAAGACTAATTTCATTGCATCTTACGTAAAAACCCATAACTCTAATTGATCTAAAGGTACTTTTAAATAGCTCTTCTATAATAAAAACACGTTGAATAATATATAAATATAAACTTTTATCGTTAGAAAAGATTTTTAAAATTTTATAAAAACTTAATTCAACATCTTTTATCCATAACGTTTAATAGAGTTATTGTTAATTTATGTAATATGTCGATGATATATTATAGAGACAATATAAGTTTTTAAAACTTTAATTCTTCAAACGTTATCGTTATTTACATTCTTACATTCTTTTTTTTTTTATTATTTTTTTTTATTTTATTTAAGTTGTTTAATAAATGATTAAGCTTTGTTAACGTTTTTCTAAAAGTGCTTATACAACTTAACGTCATATTTATTATTTATTTCTTTTATTTGAAGAAAAGTAGAAAAACTTTTATCTATTATGTATCATATCTATTAAATTCGCTAAAATTTTTAAAACCGTCACTTACTAATGCCCTAGAAACAGTACTTCACTGCCTTATGATTCATTCTTAATTTTTAACCTAAACTTTTTTTTATTAATTGAGTAACAAGGGGAGGGGAGGGGAGGAAGAGGAAAAATATTTCTTTCTTAAGAATTACAACTAAAAATTAAATTTTTACATAAATTTCTATCAACTTATTAAAATTTTATTACCTTACTTGTTTACTGTCAAGATATTTAATTATTATTATTATTAATAAATTTTTTTTTAAAACTCTTATAAATTTTTTAACGTGTATTAACGCATTAGTCTCATAAATTTATAAATTTTAAGTATTATTTAACGATTTTTATACTTTACTCTCTCCCATCTCTTCCTCCTCCTCCTCCTCCTTCTCTCTCTCTTCTCCATCTTCCAGTTTAAAAATATAATTACAGATTTATTTATTAAAACCTATTTACTCTATCTTATTTAAACATTAAAATTATAAATTAATTATTATTTTAAATTATAAATATTCCAAAGTTTATAAGTTTCTAACTTTATTTTTAAAAAACTTTATATATTATTTTTTCCAATCGATTCTATAAAATATTCAATTTTATTTACCATTTTTTTAAAATTAATTATCTGATGTAAAATTATAATTAAAGATTTA
>NW_019385009.1:73224-86244 GCF_000671375.1 Centruroides sculpturatus | reverse complement strand
CACAAGACAATACACACACATATATATATATATATATATATATATATATATTTTATTATTTAAAAAAAACCGTATTTTTAGCGATAATAATCTACTAACATTATCATAATCAAGCATTTTTGTGAATAATAAAATACATTTAAGCAGAAATTAATTAATGTAGATAAGGCTAATCTATGACTAGATTAATATCTTTCCATACAAAAATTATTTTAATTATTTTTAAATTAAATATATTAATTACAAAATCGTCCACTCTCTTTATAAAAACATTTATTTAATTAATTAAATTCATTTAAAAATAAATAAATAATAAATTGATAAAAGGCTGTATTTAAGAGAAATTGGGATTATACAAAGTAAAATATAAGCTATTTTAATATTAATTTTTTGAAAATTTTACTTATAAAACTGAGCGCTTTTTTTTTTTTATTAATTCAAAAACTTATATAAATAACCATTGGTTTCTATTAAGCGTCGAAGATTAGAAAACTTGTTTTTTAATATATTTTTTTAAAAAAATAATTTAATAAAGCAATTATTATTGTAATATATTTTTAAATTGTTTTCGAGCGTGGATGGCTGCGGGCCAGGCAAATGGACATCGCAAATCAATCACTCGGCCGTTGGCTACTAGCCAGTGCCCTCTGTCGGATAAAACTGCCTGATTTTTAAAATTCTATTCGAAAAGAATACCCACATATCTAATTTTCATTTTTATAAAAATGTTATAAATAAATTCGAACGTATAAAATGTAAATTAAAATAATCAATCGGCGTTTTATCGTCACAGAAAAAAAAATCGTAAAAATTTCTATTCGTCGAATTTCAAATAATTACAAAGAAGTTCTGAAATAGTTTAAATATTATATAATTTACAATAACAATTATTAATTTAGATTCATTTCTTTAAAATATTATAAGATTAACAATCATTAATATCGATTATATTTTAAATATAACAATTTTAAAAACACAAAACATTTTGTAATTATATTATTCAACTTAAAAATTTTTTATAATATGAATAAAAACGTTATAAATATATTATTTAATTTTATAAATTTCGTAAAAATAAATAATAATTTATAAAAACAGAAAAATAAACGAGAATCGACAGCCGAAACAAAACGTTAGGAGGCGCTCAACTTTTGAATATTTAAATATTTAAAAATTATTTGTCAGTTCGAATCTCTATCGCCTGTGACGTCACTTCCTGTTTTCAGAACGAGACGAACCTTGGTCAGTGTCTTGTACGATCGACCACACCATACAACGTCCTTGAGCTGGCTGACCTTGAAGCTCTTGACCGACTGACCAAGAGCCTCTGTTGTGACCGACAGTCCAATGACCTGAAGGAGATTTTCTAGCTCAGGATTTGAACTGGATAAAGAAAGACAATAATACTATTTTCCTCCGTCGACATTTTTTTAGCGGAAAGGGTTCGAAATCAGCGCGATTCTTAAAGCTCATTCCCAATGCACTTATAATAATAATTCAATTTAAAAATACATTATGATAATATCCTCATTAAAATATTAAACTTTTGATCACAGTTTTTATTATTATTATTTTTTTTCGCTGAATTAAATACATTTTTAAATTTTAAACTTTAAAAAAAAAAACTTTACTGAAATTTAAAACTTTTCTTCCATTTAATTATTAATTCGAGTTTAGTTTTTTTTTTTTTACAATGTAATTTTAAATTTTAAATTAAATATTATTTTAAACTGGAAATTTCTCTATATATATCGCTTGGTTAATGCCGTTTCGGGGAAGATTATTCGATTGAGGAGCCATTACGGAACAACTAAATAAATTTAAATTGTGAGAATCATAAAAAAAATTGTAGTCGATAGTTGTACAAGCGAACCACAAGGGATACCACGCGACTGGGTGCTTTGTATATAGAAATCAGACTTACCGATCTGAATGTGAAGGGGAAAAAACTAACAAAGGGTTAGCGAGTCAGAATACCTGATGGGAAGGAGCGATTGTATCCGAGTCAAAGGATTATTCTGCGCGAGGAAGGGGTAAAGTTGAACATAAGGTCATTGTGTTGTTAGAATGTAATGGCACACGACAGACTGTCAACACTACCATTGTGAAACAGTTACGTAATATTCAACGGGGAATTTTTTTTTTTCTCTACCTCCATAAAAAACATACGACTTTAGATTCCTCCCCGATTGGATAACTTCTGTCCGAACTTTATCTTTTTCCTATTTAGTTTCTGAAAAACTTTCTTCTCTGTGTATGTCTATCTATGCTTTACATTTTTCAATAGGTAATGTAACTTGTACTGTACGTACTGGTATTATTATGTAGGAAGAATTTACGAATCTTTGATAACAATTAAATGGAATTTCTTTGAAAAATGTGGTTTAATCTGCGATAAACTTTTGAAATTTTACAGTCGAGTATACAATGTATAGCTCAACAATTACTATTAATCACTGAAGGATTAACGTTTTGAAATCCCAACTTGTATAGGAAATTGCCAGTAGCGCAAAGTTCGAAATAGAATAAGGAAGAGAACGAGTTATTAAAACAGACCGATATATTAATTTTCAGCTTGTTCTATTCAAAACTGTATCACTTTGTTTTTTTTTTTTTTTTACTGTTTTCAATCCGAGTATGGACTTAACGCTTTAGTCGCCGTTTGCCAGAATAACAAAAGATGGTGTTTGCTTGAAGCTAGGTACAGTTATTAAAACATGTTTAATTGTGACGTCCAGATTTAATCGGAAATTGTGAATGGTTTTAATGAAAGTCGTCTGAATGAAGTAGAGACTTAGAACAACGTCTTCGCTCTTGTTGACTCCAAATATCGCATTATTAAGTTTGGAAAGAGGTAACAAAAGAACTGGCTTTGAATTCTCAACAAAGCGGCTTTGCTCTTATCCCCATCGCTTGATTGTTAATTGTTTCTTTAAAAACAAGCATTACACGAACTAAATAAGCTTCTATTATGCGTATTTCTCATTAAATAAGTTTTATCTCTGCATTATCGAGGATTTACATCTAAATGTTTCCAAATAATCGCGTTCTATAGAAAACTGTTGGTTTTTAACGTTCCTCGCGAATTTATTCCGGTAAAAAAAATATATATATATAATAATAAGTAAATAAATGTACAAAAACATTCGATGGAAAGATAAATTATTTTAAAAAAAACACACACACATTTAAATTAATATTACTCTTTATTGTAATTTAAATAAGAGAAACATGAATAGAGAAGATTGCGTCAAGTTGATACGCCTAATTGTAGTTTTGTTATTCATTACGATACAAAGTTGACTTCCTGTCTTTCATTCCAGAGTAACCTTTTGTCACAGTTCCATGCTGAAACATTCAGGACAGCTAGCAGGCGGTATCAATTTTCTTCATCCTACAGAAACTGTTAATGAACCTACCTACACATACACTATCATTTTCATTTCGTTCCACTTTATGGAGATTCACAGAGTAGACATAAGAACCGGCCTTACAGATACTAAGACGTGTTTAGACACTAATTATCTCTTAAGCTACTTCGATAACCGAAAAGATAAACTAGTTGAAAATAGTCAGGATGACCGCCATGATTCCTTATTCCTCACGGTAAAAAAATATATATATATTATTTTTTTTAAAGTAAACTCGATTTTTTTAAAAGGAGAATTAAAAGCGCATAAACCTATGAGAAAATAGCTTTTTTTATAATCGAATGAATATATTTTTTTTAAAAAAATGTTGAAAATTTATTATTATTTTTTTCTTTCTTTAAAGAAAGAAGTAAACTCGCTGTGCTTAAATTGAAAATTTTCTTGAAAATTTATTTATTATATTATATTATTTTTAAAGAACTTAAGAATTTATTGTTGTATTTTCTCAGTTTATTTATTTATTTATTTTTTAATTGTCATATTCGACAAATAACTGATTAATTTTTATATTAAATAAATTATTATTAATTTAAAGAAGAATTTCGTATACTTTACTTCGTATTCTACAATAACTTTGTTCAAGTTTAAATAGCTTAAAAATTAATAAATATTCAATTTTGGAAAAAAAAATTTCGCTGTTTATTTACGTTTCTTTCAGTTTGAAATGACGTCGAATTTTCGTTTCATTTTAAATTTTCTTTTGATTGCCCTATTTATATTTCGTCCAATTTTAAATAAAATAAAATTTTATTCCGAATTTTTATTCTTTTTTTTCTTTTTTTTTCCTTCCTCTCCCCTTCTTGTCGCGATCGAAATATCTTGTGATGAAATTATCATACGTGGATATTTAACTTTAAATTTTCTCTTTTGTTATTTGAATATTCCCTTTTGATATTCATTCACCTTTAATTGTAATTTCATTGCAACGTTCTATAACCTTTGTCTTTCTTTCTTTTTTATGTAAAAAAAAAAAAGAAGAAAATATGCACGTAAATCCTTCTTCGTTTCGTGTTTATACCTTCAATTTCAAGTTTAATCTTCTATTTTCTTCTACAATGATCCCTTTAATTATCTTTCAGATTTGTTTACTTACGATTACAGTTTTAACTATTCATTACTTATAAAAGCCACTATCCTATAGGTAAACATTTCATCTCATTCTCATACATTCATTCGGCCTATCTAACCAAATCGAAAACGAAAAGATTTTAAATTTACGTGTATAAGTTACATTATAAATGGTTTCGGGTATAAACTAATTGTAAAATTTATTTAAATTACATCTTTATGAAATTTCATTATTTCCAAACTTAAATCTTGTATACAATTCTATATTTTTTGCTTCTAAATCATTCATTTTAAACTCTAAAAATACTGTTTTAATAATGAATAAACATTTAATTAATTTTACCTCATTCAATAAGCGATGCTCTTAATTATGCTAATTTTAAAATGGAATTTTTAATAATAAAAATTAAAGGCAAGAACGTGTCATTCAATTGTTTAAGTTTCTAAGAAAATCACCTCAAAAAATTTCGATTTTATACTCTATTTTTAAATAGATTAATGATATTAAATAGGCCTGTCTATGAGAAATTATGGGTCATAAATCTGGAAATTATATCTGTCTTATGTTTACAGAAATTTAAAAATCTTTAACAAAGAAACTGAATTAACATGTTCTTGCCCCCCCAAGGTCTTTGGTCTTGGTAATGTCTTGCCCCAATTATATAAAGACAATTAATGTCTACATTATTTAGGCCTATATTTTTAAATAAAACACAACAACATACCAGTTAAATTAAAGAATAAAGAATGTAAGCAAATTTCTAATAGAAGAAAATAAACAATACTGTTTCGAATTTTTTTTTTTTTATATTATTTTTAATTTATTCTATTAGAATATTAATTTATAATTTTAATCATATTTGTTTACATTATTCTTTTCGTTTCAATTTCTTATTAAATTCAGAATTTAATATGATTTATTAATATATATTGTCTATATTCGTATACATATTATTTTTCTCATAGTAAAAACAAAAAAAAAATAATAATAATAATAGTAATTGTATTTATAAAATATAAAATTACAAAAACTTAAAATATCTTAAAATAAAACAATGATTATTTTTAGAAAAGGGGGAGAGAGAGAAAAGCTATTGTTATTACATTCTCCATCATGTTTTTCCAATCTCAAATTGCTACTGATATGATTTTCTTTATTGTATGTATATATAAAGGGGGAGAGGAAAGTCAGTAGTTATCCACTTCTTCTGTTTTGTATCAACAGTTTAATAGATAGATAGGAGGCATTCAAATATTCCCTTAGAAGTTTGTTCAAAAGATATTTATATTGCTTAGAAAACTTTATAAATGCTTCTTTCCGCAATCCGCATCGGTAGCAGCCAATTTACAGTGACCCGGCAGCAGACACGAGAGAATGTGGACAGTCCAGCAGAATTCTGAGTGACCAAGCCAGCAGTAATGATTTATGGACTGAGTTTTCCCGGCCAGTTGATTTGACTGGACACCATCGATCATGGTCGAGTCTAACGTTCAATGTTTCCTTGTACTTGATTACTTTGTTCATTCCTCTGCCGATCCGTAATCTCGGTGCCCGGCAAGATACTAATAATACATTTACTGGATCGCTAGACTGATGATATTGGCTCTTTATCCACATACTGAAGGTATAAATATCTATATAAAAAAAAAAAAAAAGGAAAAAAATTTATATATATATATATATAGTGTATGAATCTTCTATGTTGCTCACTTTTCTCCTTAGTTTAATTTAACTTTTATAATTATTTAATCCTCAAAGATGACCTACAAAACTAACTCCTACTAGTTGTAGATGGAACAGATTAGAACTTGTTGAATATCATCACAAAGTTCTATTATTTATACACAAAAATATAAGAATTATTCCATGTAAATAACACATTCACCATTTTGATAAACAGTATGTAAGAATCACAGAATACATTTTAAATTTTATAATTAAATATATATATATAAAATTATAAATATATTTTTAAATTATTCTACTATCTTAATTAATAAATTATAGTTTATTAAATAAGCAGGCCTATTACAAATCTTATTATTTTTATAGGATTGCTTCCATGTGAGCTATTTTAAACATTGTTTTCCTTTATATATATATATATTTTTTATTATTTAAAAAAACGTTCACTAGCCCGAGTTTGACGTGGAGAGACATACAACATTTGACAGTTCTGACGTCAAAGAGGAATTCTTTATACGATAGTAAAGNAAATGTGCTATAAACAGTAAATTTAAAAGAGAATTTTAGTTGTAATTTATTTAACTTTTGCTTAAAAAATTGTTTCACAATAACCCATAAAAACAATTCCCAGTAATACATAATGTTTAATCTAACTTTGTATTCAACATTATCAATATAGCATATAATAATGACATCATTTTTTAATTTTATAAAAATGTATATTAATAAAGTGCATAAATATTTTTTAAATAAACAGAAAATAGATAGTTTATTATTACTTCTTATTATATAAACAGATCTAAGTAAACATACTGAAATTCCATACTTGAAATCTTTTAGAATTAGTATGAAATTTCAAACTAAGAATATTTAAAATATTTCAGAGTACATTAAAAATGAAATTTTAATGTAGATAATCACTACAAGATTACAGGATTTAACAAGTACTCAAGGAACTCAAGGAGTTATATTATATCTGCCATAAGATCAGTTTTGATGATAGTCTATAAATGATGGACATAGTTTTTCATAAATATGTATGAACTTTAACACCCAATTTAGTTAACTATTTTCTTCAAATACACAATCTATTTTAAAAATACCAAATATCTTATTAGCTGGAAGTGTTTTCATATTTTTTCATAATTAGATAAAGCATTAAGGAAAACATATTAATATTAATAAAATAATACTATTATATTAAGGCTGAATTGTACTTAATGAGAACAGAAAAACAAACTTTGCACAGTTAAACAGTAAAATAGCTTTATGTACAGTACTTTGTAGTTATGATATAATTCCATTCTCTTTCAGGTTGAAGAAAAGTAGAGCTAGCTACTTTTCTTCATAACCCACAGTTCCTTGCATGCTAAACATGGAAATCAATGAAATGAAATGTTTATCAAAACAATTAAACATTCTATTTTCAGTAAAAAAAAGAGGAAAGAAAAAATAAGAATATTATGATTAAAATTTTAATGAATGTTAATAATTTATTTGAAATATCAAAAATATGTTTCAGATTCATTTTCTCTTCTTTTCAAATTTATTAAAATGCTTATTTTCTCATTTATGTAAAATATTAAAAAAAATAATAATAATTATTAAAAAGTTTTTTCTTCTATTGATCTAAAGGATCCTGTGATATAGATAAATTACATATTTAAAATTATAATTTTAATATATTTTTTTTTACTATTAATTTTAAAGTTTATATATTAGTAAAAAAATAAATAATGTAATTGTATTGGTGTACATATATTTAAATCTAAAGATTTAAACGAATTTAATAATTTTCTAAAGGAATTGAAGCGTTTTAAAGTAACTGTATTGTAGTATTACGTACAGTTCTTTTTACGTAGGCGATCAATACTTTACACAGACCTTTGCAATAGGTTGAAATTTTCTTCCTCTTTGGAGAGAAGGCGGAGACCACTTCTTCCTATTGGTGAAAGGAAAGTAGAAAATTTGCATATGTAACCAGGACTTCTCGAGTCAGAATGCATAAGAAGCTGGACAGACACTGCAGTCGTTTTAAAATTTCTTTAAACTTTCACGTCCTTTATTTACTATCGTAAGTTAGGAAATGTCTTTATATATATTTTTCTCTTAATCANAATTTATTTTATTTATTTATTATTTTTCAGGGAAAAAAACAAAGTGGAGGGGGGAGAAATGTTTTAAACATTTTAAATGGTTTATAATTTATTTATTTTTTATTCTACAAAAGAAAAATTAATTAAATGATTTAATTTTGAAAGTTACCAAGGATATTTTCATTTAAATTTATTATTTATTTCAAAATTACCATAGATTTTTCCATAAAAAATTGCCTTAAAACATTGGTAATAGACCTATTTTTTTTGTTTGTTTGTTTACTTATTTATTTTTAATTGAGGAAATTACTATGAAATTATTTTAATGAATCAAATTAATCATTTAAATAGATTTAAAAGAGTATTAAGTAAACTTACTGTAATTAATATTTTCTAAATTTAGAATAGGTTAAAGAGGGAGGAAAGATATACGAAGACATTCCCTCGCTTTAACGTTAAAATTTAATACATTTTCCCCACTGTTTTTTTCGTTATTAGAAGACAAAAGAGACGTTTCTTTAGCATAAAATTCTGTAAATAATCTTTATAAATATTTTGTGGTTCTTTCAATTGTTTACTTAAAATTGGCTGTGTGTGTGTGTGTGACTAAAATTAGTTTCGGAAGATAAACAGTAATAAGACTTCGTGTTAGATAAATTTAAATAATATTACGTATAATTTTTTTGTTTCTGTTCTGTCGAGAAAGAATTATAGAAAAATTTAAACAAGACAAAAAGAAATATATTTAAGAGGAGAAAGTATTTTTATTCGAAGAAAGGTAACATAAGGTAGTTTTCCTTGGGACAGACTATTCCCGAAGCTAAAGCACCACCTGTGTATACCAGCGGTGAGTGGGGCAGAATTCATTCATTTAAGTCTTAGGGGAGAGAATATAACAAAAGTTGGACACAATAAGGGATAACAAAACGACCAAAATAATTCATTGGTTGACTACTGTAGGTGAGGTTTATGTGTCTGTAACAAGCTGTTGAATCTTTCTTCACAACTCGAATCTTTTTTTAGACAAATCCCTAAATTTTTCGCCTTTATATTGATGTGTTTTCGTGTTAAACTTTAAGAAAATTTTCTGTTTTTTAAATGTCAATATATTATTTGAATGGAAAATACTTTTACGAGTTATTATTATTTTTTTTCGAAGCATTTAATGAAGTTATAAGGGATATAAAGTGATCAATTCTGCCATCTGGTGTCCTTTGTCATTATTTCGTGTTCTGTCAAACAACTGGAAAACTAACTTCACTCCTTGATTTCTTAATATAATAATAACTTTAATACGTTCAACGATGTATAACGAATTACGAAATATTTTAAAGTCGAAATAATTAACTTTACCAATGCCAAAAATTAAATTTAATATATATTTATCCAATTTCTCGGCACGTATCCTATAAGGAAGGACCCAATGTTTTAAAACCGTGCCGAGATAATTGTTGTAAACATATTTCAAATTATTCATTTGTTATACATATGTATTTTTTAACAATTCTAGTTTTTAATTTTATGAATGAATAATTTTATCTTTTAGTTTGATACGTTCTTGTAGAAGTGTTTAATAATTCATCTCAATGCTTATTTAATGAGACTATGAAGTATTCATTTTAAAAAAATGTTATATATTTATTAATGCAAGATGTTTTAAATTATTTTATGACCGTTTTCTTATTACATAGCTAGATATGCAGCATTTAATAAGGATAAATAAACCATATAGGCCATGTGTAGAAATAAATTATCTCTACGAAATTTAAACACTGCAATTTTCTTGTAAGTCGACCCCCCTATAACACTGTTGATTATTCCGTTTTATATGAATTCCATGTTGTACGAGTCACTTAAATTTTACAAATACGTGTGCCAGGCTGTGAACGGCTCACGTATTTATAAAATCTAAGTGACTCGTACAACATGGAATTCATATAAAACGGAATAATCAACAGTGTTATAGGGGGGTGTATATGCAAATTTCCTTGTCTAATTATAATACCAATTATTATTATTATTATTAAGAGATGTTCGATACTTCGATGGACTTTATGAGTATATATATATTTTTTCATTCTAGACTCTAATCTTGAATTAGATTTTCTAGATTAAACTTTATTTTTTTTTTTTGGAGGGGGAACACAATGGCATTATTTCTCTATAACCATTGAAGCGGAGGATACAATATAGTTTAGAGAGAGAAATAAATGTTTAGTGTTTGAAAGCAGCTTTAAACAGAATTTTCTAAAATAAGTAAAGAGTGAAATTGCGATTTCTATTCCAGTAAATACTCGGTTTTAAAGGAAAAAATCTTCCTCTTTATCTGGCAGAAAGTATCCCAAGTTTTAGACAAGTCGGTGGAACAGGTCATTATACTTCGCATGCTCCAACTTGGTCTTGTTAGCGTTTTGGTGTCAGAACTACACAGAACTCCATAGAAGCTGATTTTTAGTACTCTAATGATCTGTGGACGCCATCATTAACATCAGCTTCGTCCAACCGAACACATAAGCTAACTGCCACCGCACCTTTTTTTTTCGACAATAAAAGCCCCGTTTTACACTAAGAATAATTTCTGACACATTTAATATATTTTGTCTGACAGTCTAACTAATTGTAGTCACCCCCGGGTCGTCAGGGGTCGAGTTGTCAGCACGAAAACAGATGACCGCCGTGCAATCCCGTCTGTGAAACTGGCTGCCACAAACAGGTAAGTCTGAGCCACAAATAGCTACGTATTCAACAGTCAGATGCAGGTGTGCCCGACTTCTGTTTGTCTCCCGGTTCCCCCTCCGAACCTTTTGACTTTCAGTAGAAGGAATTGTCCTAAAGACGACCATTCTAACCTGTGAAAGTCTCATAATATCTACTGATTCATAACACATTTTGTCACTTAGACACGGTAGGGTCAGCTAAGGTGATAGATCTACTTAGAAAACATTGAATACCAAACTGACTGAGATAAACAATCGTCTTCTAAACAATAGGCCAAACTTACTGTAAGCTTTTACAATCGAAATGGCAGATATTTAGTTAAAAAAATAATAATCTACGTTTCTTTTTTTAGACCACCAACATAGTAAGTTACCTTAATTATGGCTCCATATGAATTATGTAACATAGTTTCATTAGCAGTAATGTATTATGGTTTGAAAACATCATTCTTTATACTGAAGATTTTAATTGTTTTTAAATTAAAATTTCCAAATTTAACTTAATAATATTTTTAATCATTCACTTAAAGTAAATTTCGTAAACACGAAAAATTACGACCGAATTTTTCGGCTTCTAAATTTATAATAAATCGTATGGGGAGGGGGGCAAGATTGGATTAAGGGTAGAGCAGGGAATTACCCGATTTAATTCTTAAAAAATTTATCGATAAATTAAAAGTAAATTTTCTAGAAGAATCAATTAACGCAAACCAATCTCCATTCTTTTCCCGTTTAGTCCGGTTTTAAAAGTATTTCTTTTTAGAAAAGAGTTCCGATTGAAGTCACAGTCGCGAGTTCTTCAGTAAAATTGCTGTTTGAAAATCGATTGTTTCAAGATAGGTTTTGATGTGATTTTTCGATCAGTCTAGAAGATGGGGAAAAGAGTCCAAATGTTCGTGTTGTCTTGGGTCGTTTGCAAGACTGAGCAATCACGTGATATCTCCTAGCTCATTATAGTTCTAAAGGGGGAATAAGATAGGTCACTGACCTAAAACTACGTATCCAATTTCGGCGGATTTAAAAAAAAGAAATAAAAATATAAAAAATAGGAACCGTGGGAAAATTCACATCACAATTTTGGATACTCGTAATCAACCAAACGTTACTTAAACCGAGTTAGATGATGCGATAGACGAAAATCTATATACATCTATAGGGCTTACAAATTGAGATTCACTGAAGTTTGCAAACTCGTTTTCTAACCCCTAAGATACATAATTTTTTTTTTTTTAAATAAACATTTTAGTTTTACGTCTAAGCGAGCGAAAAAATAAAAAATAAAAATAAACACAGAATTATTTTATTTTATTTTTTTTTATTCCATTAATTCGGGCGTTAACCATTTAGCACGTCATTAAGAATCTAGTTACACACCCGGCGGCGTAACGCAATAGTTACAGACTTATTATCTATATTACTACAATAAAAACGAGTATGGCTTCGAGTACAACACATTGACACTCTTAACTAATGCTATTTTGTTCTTGGGAATTGAATATTGTCAGACTCGTCCCTCGAGTCGGTCGGGCGAGCAGTCATCTTTCACAGTTTGCCTCATTTTTCTTCGCAATGTGTCGTACTGACATCCATACATTTTGACCATTCCTGAGCAATATTTATAACGTATTTCACTCGTCCAGACAGCAGCAGCAGCAGCAGCAGCAGCAGCCAGTATTCTGCCTAACGTTATCATTTCTCTCCCAGCCATTAACGTGTGTTAGCTAGACACCGCACGCATTAGTGGCGCCATCTATTATCCAATTAGGGTAACATTACTTATTATATCATTTTTCAAAATTACGTCCTTTAAACTCGAAAGGGGGGAGGAGAAAGGAAAAATTAGAAAGAAAATTCTATTTTTTTTTTATATTAAAAATTTTGTAAAAAAAAATTAATTCCACGCATGCTTAAAAAAATTTTAAAAATTTATATTTAACTAATTGATATTTTAAGTAAAAAAAAATATAAAAAAATGTATTTGTTTCGAATAATTTATCCTTTTTTTCTATTTATTAATATAA
>NW_019385009.1:0-72952 GCF_000671375.1 Centruroides sculpturatus | reverse complement strand
TTTTTTTTTTTTTTTAGAGAAAGAAAAAGAGGGGGAAAAAATATTATTATTTTTTTAATACGATGCTCAACAAATTTCTTAATTTTTCTAAGTTAATTTCGTTCAAGAAACCATAAATCTTCGAACCAATAACGAAATCCGTCATCCTTCATCTTACTGGACTCGACTAGGAAGAGAGAGAAGAGAAAAAATATTATATATGTATATATATACATATATATATTCATTCATTCTTTACAATAATTAAAAATATCAAGCAGCAAAGAGCCTTACTGAAACAAGTGGGGGGGAAAAAAATCCTCTCCTAAGTTCCCTAGAATGTGAATGACCCTCTCCGTTACTATAGTAACTTCTGCTGCTCCCTGTCAAGCCGGAGGGTGATGCCGGTCACGTGACTTTAAAAAAAGCAGTCACGTGAACTCAGAAAAATCGGGATCCCGAGATGGACTCCCTTCTTTTTTTTTCGTATAATTTTTTTTATATAAGTATATATTCGGTTGTTTTCTTGCTTCAAAAATTGACCCGAACGAATTATTTAGATAATAATATTTTATCCAAAATATCGATTTTAGATTTTTTAAAATAGATTTTTTTTCCTCCTCCTGTTCTTCTCTCTTCTTCTTCTTCTTCTTCCTTCCCTCTTCCTAAAAAGAAAAAAAAACAATTAAATTTAATCACTTCTGATTACAAAAGCGAAATGCTTATGTATATATAACATACACACATAACACACATAAACACAGGGCACCTGTTTTAATCCATCAACATGTGGTTCATTAAAATACGTAATAATATTTAATTATCTCGTTATAGGGAGGACAAATAATTGAAAGCAGTTAAGAGAGAGCGAACTAAAATTATTTTATTTAAAAATATCTCGAAAAATATATATAATGATATGGCCGTTATACAGTCGAGTGAAGTGGATTATCGCTCTTTATCGATTAAGATTTATAATTTGTGTACTCCTCTACATAATTTCCCTCCTTATATATATATATATATATAGAGAGAGAAAAACAATTAGAGTAAACTTAATTTTAAAATTAAATAATTACTGATGTGATTAACTCGAAATATTCTAAATTTAAGGAGAGAAATTTTTTGAAAGTGGGCTTATTAAATATAAGAAGATAAAATGGTGTGTGTATATATATATATAGGGAGAGTATAGATATATATATATATATATAAAGATAGTGGAGAAGTGTCCAGGACACATAACACCATCTCTAGAATTCCCTGGCTAGCAATATAATGGGTATTTTATTTTGAAAACTAAATGATACGTCTCCTATCACAGTCATAGTTTGTCGCTCTTTTTTCTTCTTTATCGATCGACTTTTCAGGAGATTATTAGAAGTCCTGGCAAACTATTTTTCAAGACAAAGTGAAAAATTGGCTAAAAGCACTTGTACTTTCAAGAACAATCCAACAATATCCCCTTTTTCTCTCTCAAATAGACGACTGAAGGGTAGTTATCCGAATATCAAGCTTCTTTTCGTCAACTTGTTTATGGAATTGGTATTCTTTGTAGTAAAAACAATGAATTTCAACTTAGAATTTTTTTAATTCTGTAATTGTTTTTTTTTACGTTCCGACTACAAAAATGAGTATTTGAGTTAGTTTTAAATGAATATCGGACGTTATAAAAGAGGCTAAAATGTTTAACACGACGTAGTGCAACTGGTTCAATAATACTTTATTCGTTCAGTACTAATTACAAGAGGTGCGATGGTACAAAAAATTATTCAGAGGAGATTCCCTTAACTCAATACTTGACGTTGTTATGCACTAGTTTACTAATTAAGGAAGAAAATCATTATGGTTCCTGTAATCTGCCTACCAACAGAAAAAGTATTACATGCCGGCGTTTTATAATTGCAAGTTTTTTTTATTCTATCCTCTCCGACGGAACAGGATAGAAGAGGGGGAAAAACTTGCTTCCTGTAGTTTTAATTATCTCTGCTTGCGATTTAATCAGAGGATGTGGCTGCATATTTTTCACCAACAAACTCTCTTTGATTGCTAACAAGAGAAGCTTTACCCCCCGTTCTTTTTTCGCCCCCATTCATATTAAATTGAACGCTTGAAAGAACCTGTCGATTTGTCCAATAATCAAATGTTTTTGAAAATTTTCTACTAACTTAAGAATTCGTGTGCTTTATCAAAAGGTAGGATTAAACGTTATTTAAATTTTCCTAATGTTTTTCTAACCAGCTTTTATCTTTACCGGTCTGAAAAGAGGACGACATTATTTTTCTTTTCGTGTACTAATTCCTCTAGAAAAATTAATGAAATGATGGAGTCATAATTAAAAAATTTATAAGGGTAAAAATTTAAATTATAAAAGAACCGGTAAAAATGTTAGTGAACTAATTTTATAACACGCTAAGAGCTTTTATTTTCAGATCTTATCAAATATTTCCGAAAGGTAGAAAAAAAAAACGTCATCCGCTTTCTTAGAAAGAAGACAGTTTGTTCTTGTTGGATGTATTATTTTAATAAAATGTCAACTCTTCCGAAAGCATTTGGGTTAGACTAACTTATGCATGTTTTATGGCTCCATTTTCTTCATTGGGGCAATTTTGTGCGTTGCCCTGTATTACTAGCCATACATTTCACCAATCAATTGGTCCCCGGTTATTGGAATTCTTCCCCCGGTTATTGGAATTACTCCCTTCTGTTTTTCAGCGTCATTTTGCCAAGCTGAGATGCACTAACTTCCGAATGCTGTCGTATTTAGTGTTGTGAGCAGCTGGCCAACAACCACTCTTAATTCCTAACATCCAAAGGCAATAAACGCAGTGGAAGAAAAATCGTAACAGAAACACCAAGATTCCAAAATACTATATACATATATCACTTTCTTTCCAATCTCTTTTCTACCCGTTTTACTAGCATTTTTCGCATGTACTTTACCGACAACTTAAATATTAATGATATAAATTCTTCTCCTATGTCGATCTATAATAATAATAATAATGATAATAATAATAATAAAAAGAAGAAAATAAAAATCGAAAAATTAATCCATTAATCTTACTTTAAATTTAGTTTAAAATAAAAACATTTACTGAAAATTTCAAGTAATTTCTATGGTTATCTTTACCGGGAAGATGGATAAAAGATCGGTTACCATGACAACAACATCCAGACCAAATTGCATTTTCTTCTTCCAAAGACGAAAAAGAACGGAAATAGCCACTCAGCTGAAACCAACCGAATTTTAAATTCTCGCCACATGATTAAGAACTTTGATTGGGTTAGGCCCGATGACGTCACCGCATTTTTTGGTAACGTTCGATTTCTCGATCTAATAGTTCGAATGATGGGAAAGCAATTTAATTTTATCATGAAAGCTAATTGGTAAATTACATATAATAAAATACAGGATAGTATTTATTATTTTTGTTTTTTTTTTCTTTTTAGTAAATGGAGATAAAATTCGGGGGAGGGAAAAAAGAAATACTTTTCTTACAAAATAAGATAATTTATTATTCTCGACTTTTTCTCTATTCAATGTCAGACTCCCGCCGTTCTTCTCTCTGTCGTGTATCTCTCTTCGTTATCGGTCGCACCCAGACTCATACCTGAAGGACCAGTCCTACATGACATCCGAATGTAGGAATTTTGTCGGAAACAAATGTCGGTAGTATCTTACGCATCCCAACTGATTGTGTTGAGAAAATGCGAGCCCAGTCTTGACAAGGAACGAGGTACCCGCAGCAGAGAGGATGCGGCATACAGACAACATCAAAGTCGTTGTAAAGTAGCGACATTAATTCTCATTTTAGAGTCCTGTAGGAAAACTCCAAGCCTAATGTCGTTCCATTAAGGAGCAGGGTGACAGCGAGTCACCGAGATGGCGACAGTATAGAAGGTTAGAAGTTCTCCTCCACCGTAATGGGAATCAAGTTGGTGAGCATTTATAGTAACGGCCCCTCTCTAGCCATTCATCCACCTTTGAGTACGGGGTAAGGTTTATGCAGGTCACAAGTCGCGACACACCACGAGGTGCATTAAATCGTAATTCTGTCGTTGAAGCTTTCAGCGCTATTCTGTAAACATAACTTTGTTTTTTTTTTTCCTCTCTTCCCTTATTCCCCCTTTTTTAAAATATGGCGAAGTATCTTCTCTTGGAAATGTTCAGTCGATAACTAATATAACGAAGTATGGAGAAAAGAATAGACCACCTTTTCTCGTTATTATATTCACTTGGGACATTTCATCTTCGGTTATCTATATAAGAGTATTGGAATTTTTCTTTTTATTTTACTGCTTTAACTCCAAGTTTGGCTCGTATATCTTACGTTGTTTCCATATTTAACAATTTCCAATATGATCATCTTCTTTATCTATAAAGAAGTAACTGGATTTTAAGAGTTTATAATCACTAAATTCTCCTTGATATTAAGCTATTAAATATTTCTACACAATCTCTATTTACTAAATTAATAAATAAAACAATAAAATAAGGACATTTTTACTGTTTTTTTACTTAAAACACGTATCAAAATTAAGCAAAAGAATGATTTTTCTAAGAAGAATTCTTTACGAATGGAGAGAAATTTTAATTATTTAAATTAAAAACAGTATGTAATTGTTTTTATATAATACTAAATCATTATTTATATTAAGAAAATCAAAAATTAATTTTAAAAAAGCAAATATAAAAAATGAAAGCAACAATGAAGAAGATTCTTGTTTAATCGTTTTATTACAAGTTTACTTATCCTAATTGTTTATTTATTTTATCACAAAGTAAAAGGAAAAGGCCATCAGGCTATCATTCTCTCGGACACACACACACACCCCCCCATATAACAATATAATTACAATAAATTTTTTATGTGTTTAACTACCGAAAATCTAGAAAAAAAAAAATTACATTTTGATTTGTTTGAATTATTGTGTTTACTCTCGTAGTTATTGCTATTGTGTAATTATCTCACCCCACTTCTATACTTTAATATATATTTTATTTTCTTTCTTACCGACATTTTTCGCCATTTTCTTCTTCTTTTCTTTTTTATATACGCTTTAATTTTTAATTCGTAAATGTCATTAATACTCTACGTGACTTTTTGTTTGCATTTTTATAGTGATAATAACTTATTTGTTTTAATAGTATTATAAGCAATTATACGCTATGTTTAAGAATTTTTTTCTCGATATTTTAAGATTTTAATAACGATTTGGCATTTAAAAAAACCTTACTTTAGTCCAAAAGAAAGAGTGCAATTACGTGAATAAACTCGATCTTTTCTACTAAAGGATGCGCTGGAGAAACGCATCCAATCGAAGAAAGGAGGAGAAATCAGGATCCTCTTCTATAGGACTAAACTTTATTATTATTATTATATTATTATTATTATTTCTCTCTCTCTCTTTCTCCCTCCCTCTCTCTATCTCTATCTCTCTCCTTTTTTCTTCCTGTCCGGCGATACCCGAATAGTTCCGATAAGGAAAAAAAAAAACTAAAAGAATTCGTATCTTAAAAAATTCCACCATTTTAATAATCTCGGGTCAAGATCTTTATAATTATAAATAGAAGGCGAATGACATTCCTAGAAAGTCGTTGATAGAAATATTCTCATAGAGAGAAGAAAAGACTTTTGAAAAAGGTGTTTTCCGTACCCAAACTAAGCGAAGAGAGAATAAATTAACGTCGGCGAGTCCCTGCAGATCAAAGACTCGTTGGTATTTGTCGTGAAGCTGGGCCTCTATCTTTGAAATCCCATTTGCTGAACATCCCTTAGCGAGACGACAGCGACATACTTTGTCATTATACCTGCAGCAGATCGGAATGTCTAGTGCTTTATTAAATTACCTCTTTTACTTCCAGCAACGTGTAAAATAGGAGAAAGGGGCTCGACTTCCGACGACTCGACTCTCGTTTGACAATCTCGATCTTTCTCCGCTTGATATACGTCATAATGAAGCAGCGACTACTGTCTAATATCTATTAACCCTCAACCATTTACAGATCCATTCTCCACTGTTTATGTCTTCCCTTAATTGAAATGTAGGAGAATTCTTATTACACCTAACTAATATTCGTCTTCTAATAATGTAAGTTATGAAAACTTGATTAATTGTCAAATACAGTAATTAACACCGCCTTTTATTTANTACGAATTATATAAAGAAAAATGTATATATAAAAATGAATTTCTTAATATATATTTTCAATTAAATTTAATATTAACAAAACAAAATAATTATTCCGTAGAAAAATACGTTAATAAAATTTAAAAAAAATTTTTTTTTTTGGTGTGAAATGTTTATAAATTTATTCTTCACCGTTAGATGTCGGTAGTAGATAGAATGGACTTCTCCATGCCGCGTGGAGGGAAACGTCAATTTATTAGATGTTTTGACAAAATATTTCATTATCCGAGGTAAGCTCTGGTGTATAAAGAAGTGTTTTTAATTATATAATAACGAGGCGCGTGAAAATTTAACCTTGTAAAGCTTGTTACGCTGCAAAACATGACGTTGCTCTGCAGTGAATGAGACACACGTTTCAATGTGCTTTAAAAACATCATTTGATCTTTCTTCCAGGCTTAATTATTTCATTATAATGGATCATGTTTAATTAAAAACGTGTATTTTTAACATCAGTAATTTTCAAGTAAATTAATAATAAATTTTTTTTCTTCTTCTTCTTCTCCTCCGTTCCTCCCGTCTACCGCCGACTAACGTTTTTAAAGTCTATGCAATTAAAATATCAAATAATGCGCTTGCGCACTGCTAATTACTGACGTCAATGGTATCGTAGCAACAGGCTGCATTTAACAAAAGTTCTTAATCTCGAAACAAAATGATTAATTTTATAATTATTTTATGCAGAAAAATTTTAAAGTTAAAANACCCTCAACCATTTACAGATCCATTCTCCACTGTTTATGTCTTCCCTTAATTGAAATGTAGGAGAATTCTTATTACACCTAACTAATATTCGTCTTCTAATAATGTAAGTTATGAAAACTTGATTAATTGTCAAATACAGTAATTAACACCGCCTTTTACTTAAAGCCGGCCTTAACTCGTGACGTCATCGATTTTAACTATTATCAAACTTAATTATACGATTTAAAAAGTTATTAATAATGTTTTATTAATTAAATTTTAAACAGGATAAATTTTTTTTCTGTTTAATAACTACTTCAAATACATTTCAGAAAATTTAAAATATTTTAATTAATTTATCATTCAAGTAAATCCAAGGTTTACATACTGTCTGACCTTTAATACATGACTTTTCATTCATTAAAATTTACAAATATTATACCTTTTTTAGTCAGTGATGTGTTATCCTATGGACAAAAAGGGCAATTTCCTAGGACTCCCACCAAAAGGGCTCCAAATCAATCTTTTATAAACTCATTACTGTAGTAAGAATATCAAAATTTCAATTTGGGCCCTATCTGGACACCCTAGAGTGCTGTGCATGGCACAGTGCAGAACTTTAACTGCCAGAGATCACATTAAAATACAAATGAGGGTACTAGTGAATTCCCCAAAAATTCCTGCAAAGATAAATGTTTGAAGTTAACACTATATGTGGGGCCCCTAATTTAAATTTGCCTGGGCCCTCGTGAAGAAATAACACACCACAGTGTTTAATCATGGATTAATATATATATAATAATAATTTTGGAATGTAAAATTAATTCGTTTTTTAATGTAAAAGATAAAATTTTGAAGGAGAAAGATTTATTAAACAACAAAATCTGTATAATAATACAGTCGACCCCCCCCTATAACACAGTAGATACGTTCCGGTTTTTATGAATCTATTTTTTACGAGTCCAGCCAATCACAGCCCGGCACATATGCAGTTTACAGACTATGGCTGTTTGAAAGGTTTCTTCCATAAAATTAATTGATTCTAGACTAATTTGACTCAACATTTCCAAAATATGTATAATTTTTTGGGAATAATCCATGTAAACTATGCTATAAACAAAAAATTGTAGGATTACTTACTGAGCGTGCACCGTTCGACTACGCCATTGCTTAAGCTTGTTTTCTTTGTGGAGCTTGTCATCGAATGGCACTCGCGTGCTTCCTGATAAATTATTTTTTTTGCGAAAAATTCGCTGAACTTTGGAGACATCATTAATATAAATATAATTTTTATGGACATTAAATAATAAATGGTTTTTAGTAGGTCCGCTGCTTGTTTAAACTCAACGGTTTGTGTAATATCAGCTGTTGGTCTACATTCGACCAATCCTGTTGCGACACGAGTCGGTGATGATGTTTTATCGAATTATAGGAGTTTTTTTAGCATGTTTGTATGAATACTGTCACAATTTTTTCACCGTGATATAGGAATCCGAACTATAGGAACCCATGTTATAGGAGGTTGACTGTATAGCAATCTTTATAAGATTATATGTTTTGGTTTAACAGATTTGTAATGTTTTGATCTTTTTAGATTTGCGAATCCTTTACTTAAAATCTTAAATTAATATTATTAAAAATATTTGCGATTCAAATAGCTGGAAAAAGTATATGTTTCTCAATTATGTTTCTTAGTATTATAAATTTTAAATATGCAAGTAAATAACCGCAAATTAAATTTGTACATATACAAAAATCAATGGAGAAATCTTTATGTTAATGTGAGTATTCATAGTTAATTTGAAGTTTGATTCAATTAATAGAAAAATGGGAATATTATTTAACACATTTTAAAATTTTATATTTGATTAACTTATGTCTGTTTCAAAACAAAAACGTATTTTTTTAATTGGAAATATACTTTTCAACTAAAGTGACTTATCTTCTATTTTAATAACACATTTTGTCAAACTAATTCTAAGTTTATTAATTTAACTAAAACATTTGAGCTTAATAATGTATACAATTTTATAAATATATATTACATTTTANGCTGTTTGAAAGGTTTCTTCCATAAAATTAATCGATTCTAGACTAATTTGACTCAACATTTCCAAAATATGTATAATTTTTTGGGAATAATCCATGTAAACTATGCTATAAACAAAAAATTGTAGGATTACTTACTGAGCGTGCACCGTTCGACTACGCCATTGCTTAAGCTTGTTTTCTTTGTGGAGCTTGTCATCGAATGGCACTCGCGTGCTTCCTGATAAATTATTTTTTTTGCGAAAAATTCGCTGAACTTTGGAGACATCATTAATATAAATATAATTTTTATGGACATTAAATAATAAATGGTTTTTAGTAGGTCCGCTGCTTGTTTAAACTCAACGGTTTGTGTAATATCAGCTGTTGGTCTACATTCGACCAATCCTGTTGCGACACGAGTCGGTGATGATGTTTTATCGAATTATAGGAGTTTTTTTAGCATGTTTGTATGAATACTGTCACAATTTTTTCACCGTGATATAGGAATCCGAACTATAGGAACCCATGTTATAGGAGGTTGACTGTATAGCAATCTTTATAAGATTATATGTTTTGGTTTAACAGATTTGTAATGTTTTGATCTTTTTAGATTTGCGAATCCTTTACTTAAAATCTTAAATTAATATTATTAAAAATATTTGCGATTCAAATAGCTGGAAAAAGTATATGTTTCTCAATTATGTTTCTTAGTATTATAAATTTTAAATATGCAAGTAAATAACCGCAAATTAAATTTGTACATATACAAAAATCAATGGAGAAATCTTTATGTTAATGTGAGTATTCATAGTTAATTTGAAGTTTGATTCAATTAATAGAAAAATGGGAATATTATTTAACACATTTTAAAATTTTATATTTGATTAACTTATGTCTGTTTCAAAACAAAAACGTATTTTTTTAATTGGAAATATACTTTTCAACTAAAGTGACTTATCTTCTATTTTAATAACACATTTTGTCAAACTAATTCTAAGTTTATTAATTTAACTAAAACATTTGAGCTTAATAATGTATACAATTTTATAAATATATATTACATTTTATTTTACATGAATACATAAATTTACTTATTATGTATAATAATTTGTATTTTAAATATTTTCCATCATATAGGATATACAGTATTTGATGATTATAAAGAAGATTGGATCTATCCTGATTGCAGCTATTATTAACAATGTAATATTTTTAAAACTCATCTGAAAGTTCAAGCATTTATGTAATATTTGTTAATAAATCAATGGATCTTGTGTTTTTATGAATTAGATCTACGAGATATATTTGTTAAATGAGCAAAATATGAGTCTTCACTCATTTTTTAGATCTCTAAAATAAATTTATAAAATTAGACNGCTGTTTGAAAGGTTTCTTCCATAAAATTAATCGATTCTAGACTAATTTGACTCAACATTTCCAAAATATGTATAATTTTTTGGGAATAATCCATGTAAACTATGCTATAAACAAAAAATTGTAGGATTACTTACTGAGCGTGCACCGTTCGACTACGCCATTGCTTAAGCTTGTTTTCTTTGTGGAGCTTGTCATCGAATGGCACTCGCGTGCTTCCTGATAAATTATTTTTTTTGCGAAAAATTCGCTGAACTTTGGAGACATCATTAATATAAATATAATTTTTATGGACATTAAATAATAAATGGTTTTTAGTAGGTCCGCTGCTTGTTTAAACTCAACGGTTTGTGTAATATCAGCTGTTGGTCTACATTCGACCAATCCTGTTGCGACACGAGTCGGTGATGATGTTTTATCGAATTATAGGAGTTTTTTTAGCATGTTTGTATGAATACTGTCACAATTTTTTCACCGTGATATAGGAATCCGAACTATAGGAACCCATGTTATAGGAGGTTGACTGTATAGCAATCTTTATAAGATTATATGTTTTGGTTTAACAGATTTGTAATGTTTTGATCTTTTTAGATTTGCGAATCCTTTACTTAAAATCTTAAATTAATATTATTAAAAATATTTGCGATTCAAATAGCTGGAAAAAGTATATGTTTCTCAATTATGTTTCTTAGTATTATAAATTTTAAATATGCAAGTAAATAACCGCAAATTAAATTTGTACATATACAAAAATCAATGGAGAAATCTTTATGTTAATGTGAGTATTCATAGTTAATTTGAAGTTTGATTCAATTAATAGAAAAATGGGAATATTATTTAACACATTTTAAAATTTTATATTTGATTAACTTATGTCTGTTTCAAAACAAAAACGTATTTTTTTAATTGGAAATATACTTTTCAACTAAAGTGACTTATCTTCTATTTTAATAACACATTTTGTCAAACTAATTCTAAGTTTATTAATTTAACTAAAACATTTGAGCTTAATAATGTATACAATTTTATAAATATATATTACATTTTATTTTACATGAATACATAAATTTACTTATTATGTATAATAATTTGTATTTTAAATATTTTCCATCATATAGGATATACAGTATTTGATGATTATAAAGAAGATTGGATCTATCCTGATTGCAGCTATTATTAACAATGTAATATTTTTAAAACTCATCTGAAAGTTCAAGCATTTATGTAATATTTGTTAATAAATCAATGGATCTTGTGTTTTTATGAATTAGATCTACGAGATATATTTGTTAAATGAGCAAAATATGAGTCTTCACTCATTTTTTAGATCTCTAAAATAAATTTATAAAATTAGACTTATATATTTTTATTAGCTTTCAAATTATTTTCATATAATTTATATATGTTTTAAAATATTACAGATCTTTTCAGAAAAAGATAAAAATTATTTAAAAATTTTAAAAATTCAATATTTTCTATATTATTATTTTAATTGATGCATTTTTCATTAAATTTTGTTAGTGTTTTTCTGTTTCTACCTTATCAATAATATAAAATATTATGTTTAGAAATCTTTGCCTTATTTGATCAAATATATAAACTTTAAAAATTGAATATTTTTTATGAATAAAAAAAATATTCAAATATTCTCATTGTATTTATTTGTTTTTAATAATAAGTAAGTTGTTACGAATGATATTGACACACAAACTGCATAACAACTTTCAGTCATTTTCTCAAAGTGCAAAAAATTTGATCAAATTAGGTCAATTCTAATCTGTTTACTTTAGATTTAATACACAGTTTTAAAATATTGAATATACAATGATCATAAATTGAATACAATACTTGATAATTATACTTTAAAAGACAGTTATTGAATATGATAATTCTGGTTTAGTAAACAAACCATAATTGCTGCTTTTAAAAGGAATCAATTATTTTCTATATTGTGCGTAAATTTCAATGATTCTATATTTACCTAAAAGAAGAATTATTAATTTATTCTTTAATACATGTTTTTAGAATATTTGATTAGTTTATTTTTGTTATCGTGAATTTATTTTCTCCTTTAAAATCATAATAGACTTATATCCTACTATTATTTTATAGTNCAATGTAGGCACTGATGGGAAGTTTTCCTTTGATTGTGATGTGGCTTCACTACTGCTTCTATGCCACAGCTAAATCTGTGGTCATTGGCTTCAAATGACAGTTCTTGATTGTTTCCAGACAGGTTATGGCATGACTTCCCTTAACTGTGTACCACCATCTCTACATGGCAACTGCCAATTTCCATTAACTTTGTATGAATTACACAATTTACTATATAATAAAGGTATTTGATAAACATCATTAGTGTGTAAGAATCAAAATTTCATAGTAACTGAGAGGATTTAGAAATAATTTTAGATTTTTGGAAAAGTTTAAGCTTATAAACTTGTTAAAGGCCAAGCAAGAACATGCAAAATTATAACAAATGATATTTTGAATGTGTTAATTGATTACTTCAACCATTATTAAAAGTTGAAAATATATTTTTAGTAGAAAGATTAAAGTGATCTGCTAGATTTCAGTAATGTAAATTGTTTCTTTTTTGTTTGTTTTTTTTATAAAATAAAGACAGTTAGGCTAACATATTTGAATATTTTTAAGTGTCAAATTCACTTTAAAAATATCTTAGTCTTCTTGGATATTTACATTAATACAGAATTAATAATTTAAAGAAGTAAGGTGCCATCTGTTGTCAAAATGAGATATTATTGATTTAAAGAATTAAATATAATAAGCAATTTTGTTACTATAGAATAGTACCTAAATAAATATTTATAGTTTATTATTAAAAATTTTTCAATATTGAAGTTTAAATTTCGAATCATTTATAAACACTTGAATGCTAAAATATAAATTCCAAGAAATTTTGATTACTTTAAAATTAATTGTAAATTTATAAAATTAATTGTTTTATTATAACTGTTTCTCTTCCATTCTATTACATTTAATAAGTTTAACCTTTAAAAAATTATTTTATAATTTTAATTTGATATAGAATAAATTTAAAATAAGAAATAAAATATCAATTTTATATTTAATTTTGTTGTTTTGTTGAATTTTTACTTTACAATTGACTTTAAAATATTTCAATGAAATTCATACTTTCATTTTTCCAGTTAAATTTTGATATTTCAATTAATATAAAAATAACAATAATAATGAACTTGCACTAAATAACAAAATTTCGTTAAAGATTTTAAAAATTATTATTTAATTTCCAATATAAATAAAATTTTTAAGTTAAATATTAATAACATGAAAACATTACAATGTTTGTCAAATTAAATATATTATATATTGTAACAAATAAACATTGTTTTTAATAATTAATAAAGTATATTTATATGTTATCATATTTTAAATTGAAATTTTAATCAACAAATTTAATGTTGTATCAAATTTTTTAGATGTTTTAAATGTTAAAAAGAGCAAGAAATATGATAAAAGTTTTGCAAATTAATTATAAAAAAGCATGTTGTCAATTTATGCTAAATATTTTATTTCCTTAACTTAAAATGATACACTTTAAAATTTTATTTTGATATAAGTTTCTGTCTTCCTTTAGTATATTATTGATTTTAAAAATATTAAATTATTAAAATATTAATTTAAAATATTCCATTAATTTATTATTGAATAAAATCTACCTTACAAAATATATAAATAATATTAAAATAAGAAATAAATATTGAAAAATATCTGACATATTCTAATAATTCAAATACAGTAATAGTAATTAATAAAGTTTTGAGACTTAGTAAAGGTTGTTTAGGAATTTTTTTTTTAATGTAAAAAATGTATCGGATATTATAAATAAATGTAAATATTGTTTCTTTTTTAACTTTTATCATATCTAATTAATTTTAATTAACTAAAACTTAATGAAATTTATAGAGAACAATTTATCAAAGTTTCTTAAACTTCTATATATCACAACTTCTAAAATGATGGATGAATTTGTGCTGTTCAATGAATAAAACATGATTTCTTTGGAATTACTATGGGGATAAGACATAAATATACCACTTACTTTTAATAATTAAATTTTTATATCAAATAGAACAATATAATCTTAAAACTTCATATACTAAAGCAGTTTTATTGATTAGTATCAGAATATCAAAAATCCAGAAAAATTTGAGAGGAATAAAAAATGATTTTTAATACTAATAATTACAGTAGTATCTCTTGATTTAAATCAACCTTGTAAGAATTTTTTAATAATTTCAATAATTTATAAAAATGACATTATACATATAATGTTAATTTAAATGAATAAATTGCTTTATTGTTTGTGTAATTATTAAATATTTTATTACTTAGTCACAAAGTATTAGCAGATATTAACAATCTATTTGTGCTGTTTTCTATAAAAAATGTGAATTATATTGATTTATGGAATTCAATTATCTAATGTTAAAATAATTAGAACATGACATACAGTAATTAAAATAATGTAAAGAGCAAAAATTGCTATTTATAGCTTTATGATGATTTTCAATAAAAATCACATATAAAGAAAAATGCTCTTACAAAAATTGGCTACTTATTGTTGTATAATTACATTTCATTCACAGATTATTCTAATAATAGTTGTTTAACTAACTATTTTAATGAATACAAAGTAGTTTTTTTTAAATTTAAATATCTGTAATATTTTATTAATGCTTTTCAAAATTAATATATGCAAGTTATATAATGTTAAGAATTTTTCATATATATAATTCCATATTTACTAATTAATGTTTATTTTTTTTATCTTATTTGTATTAAATTTAGATATAAGAATAATATAATATACAGGAAAATTTTTCACTTTATATAGAAATCCTTATATGCAAAGCTTTTATCATATGAAATAAGATAGTATTTTTCATTTCTAAAATTAAAATAAATAATTTCAGTTGATAGCAACTCAAGATTATTTATACAGATGAATTTATTTAGTCTTAAAATATTGTAATATTTTACAGTTCAAACTGCAAGTGATT
The DNA here is from genome assembly GCF_000671375.1 of Centruroides sculpturatus. Classification (NCBI taxonomy): domain Eukaryota; kingdom Metazoa; phylum Arthropoda; class Arachnida; order Scorpiones; family Buthidae; genus Centruroides; species Centruroides sculpturatus. Next base: position 57,646 of record NW_019385009.1, on the reverse strand, counting down.
GAATTTATTAGTTTCCCAAATTAAATGAATCTATTTTATAATTTTCTTGTGATGAATTTACAAGCAATCATGAACACTACATGATATTATAGTAATTATAAACATTTTAGTTAAACTGACACTTTATTGAATAAGTATATTAGTATAAGTAATAATTCATTTTATTCTTTTAATAATATACAGTGATATTTTTTTTTTATATTTTCTCAAATGGTTTATAAATAAGAAAGTTTTGCAAAAGATTTTTTTCCTACAGTTATCATTCTAAGAATGAAAGTCACATTCTTTTATTTTAATTTTATATAATGATTTATATAAGACATTTAACAATAAATCAGTCTGTGATGATTCAATTTATCATTTTCTAAGACTTTTAAATCTAAAAGTAAAGCATAAATAGTAGTAACAATTTCAGCATTATGTTGACAATCAATATTTGAATTATTTATAATCCTGTAGCAAATTTTTTCTTTTAATTTAATTTTATGATTATTTGTATGTCTTCTAACTTCCAAAAAAAGATATTTATTTAATAATTTTTGTGGATAGGTCTCATTATACCAAACTTTGAAAACTAATATAATCCAATATTCATTTTCTTTTCTTATTTATTTAATAAAAAAATAAATTTATTTTAGAATAGAAATGACTAATCATATTAAACTAAATAAATTGTTAAGTTCTAATAGTACTAATAGGTTCTTGCTAATTTAAAAATATTTGGAACTGTGTTCCAAAATTTTGTATGTATTCTGAATAGGATATTTTCAAATAGTTAATCCTGGAATCAAGTTGAGGTACCTGTAAGAACTAAATAGTTATAGGAAACTCAGTAAATTACATGTCAATGCAGTTCCAGGATTGAGTATTTGAAATTTGAATAGTTAATCCTGGAATCATTCTATGATTGAATAATTTATGAAATAAAGATGTTTGACAAGGCAAGTATTGTTTTGGACTAATTAATTCGTGTAGGAAGCTCGGCAAGCTATTTTCATTTAAATTTATGAATGACAATGTTTTTCAAAAAAATTAAAGTTTGATCTTTTAACATGTAAATTGACTGTATGAAAATTTCTGTAATTTTTATTCTTTCTTATTTGAAGTATAAATTTTTACCAAGAAATAACACCAACCATCAAGCTACCTAAATACCATAAGTACTAATATTTAGATGCTGTAGGATGCAGTTTTTGAGTTAATAACATAAGCAATAATGAATAAGTTTCCTGGAAGAAATGATTTTGATATGATTTTCTGTAAACTCTAAAAAAAAAAAATATATTATTTATGTAATTGAAAAAAATAAATTATATTTTTAAATTTTAGAATAAATAAAATAATGATTTTATTTTTTGTTTTCTAAATATTATTATAAAGTGACAGTTTTTAATATAGCATATATAATGTAACTCAAGTTTAAGATTAAATATAAAAATTGCAATTAATATTATTGTGTGTTATGTGACGACTAAACCACAAAATAAAAATTAGATTTGCAACATAGTCTACATCATAAAAATGATTGTGATACTGCAATTTCATGCTGCTAATAGAGCTATTATGGATAGATATAATGGTTAGTTATATAGCTTTCATTGTATAATTTTAAGTTTCTTTAATAAGAATGTTAGAATGAAATATCTTTAGTACCAGTTTTCATCTATCCCAATCAGTGGCGTAGTGTGGGTGTCACCCGCCCGGGGCGGAGGAAAATTTTGCTGCCCCCCATTTAGGTATCTCAATTTAAAAGACTAAAATTCAGTTTTGTCACAGAATAAGTAGTGAAAAATTTCGTGCTCATTTCAATCGGTCCGAATCATAGGTGCGACAAAAATATGAAATGAAATGGTTCAAAGCTTTACAAGCTATTATTACTATTTATTGTGAAATTTTTCCACCCCTAAAAGTCCCGCCCCTGCCGCTCCCACTATGCTATGCCACTGATCCCAATCATAAATGAAATAACTAATACTAGTCAGCAATAAACATTTTCAATAAAGCATTTATTGTTATATAGAGTTAATTTTCTAGTTAACAAGATCCAATATATTACAGTACAGTCCTTCTTCTTCTTTATGTGTCTTCTCCTGTCAGGAGGTTGACAACCATTTCATTCTACCATGACCTATCTTGTGCTTCTCTTGAGCACTCTTCATACGTTAAGTATGTCCAATTCCTGATGTTGCTGAACCAGTTCTTTCTTGGCCTACCTCTACCTCTTTGCCCTTCTATCATTCCCTCTAGTAATAGTTTTTGTAGGCTGTTGTGTCGCATAACATGACCCAGATATCTCACAATTCTTTTCCTTACTACTTCTAATAAGGTCCTTTTCTGGTTTGCAATTGCCAGGATATCTTCATTTGTTCTTCTTGCCTTCCAAGAAACTCTCAGCATTCTCCGAATCATCCACATTTCAAATGCCTTTAATTTCTTTTCATTACTTGCATTCATTGTCCAACACTCTGCTCCATAAAGCAGGGTTGACCAAACATAACATTTTGCCAACCTAATTCTTGTTTTTATACTAATTTCCCTTGAAGTCAGCACTTGTTTCATGTTTGTGAATGCAGTCCTTGCAATTCCAATCCTTCTTCCAATTTCCTTATCACTCCTTCCATCATCTGTAATCATATATCCCAGATAGACATAACTTTTGACCTGCTCCAGTTTACTGTTTCTGATTTTAATATTTAATCTTGGAGTTTCTTTTTCATTGGAAATGATCATAGTTTTGGTCTTTTTGCAGTTCAGTGTTAGTCCGAGTTGATTGCTCAAGTTTGTAATTTCCTCAATCAGTATCATTAGATCTCCTTCACTTTCTGCCAATAGCACAGTGTCATCAGCATACCTAAGATTATTGAAATTTCTGCCCCCTATGTTAACTCCTTTTAGATCTTTCACCTGACTGAAAATTCTTTCTGTATAAAGATTGAACAAAATTGGAGACAGCACACAACCTTGCCTAACTCCTTTTTGAATTGGGAAGCTTTGCGAACATTCTTTGCCAATCCTTATTGTAGCCCTCTGTCCCCAGTATAAATTGGCAAGTAATCTGACATCCTTTCCATCCATACCATTTTCTACTAGACATCTAATAAGGTAATCATGTTTCACATTGTCAAATGCCTTTGTATAGTCTATAAAACAGAGAAAAATATTCTTCTGTTTTTCCCTATATCTTTCAATAATAGTTTTCAGGTTGAAAATACCTTCTCTTGTTCCTTTATTCTCCTGGAATCCACTTTGTGTTTCACTAATGCCTTCTGTCCATCTTCCCTTGTTTCTATTTAACAAGATGTAAGTTAGAACCTTTGCCACATGACAGTACAGTCCATATGAAATAAAATCCTTTGCAAATATTGATTAAGAATATAGGTTTCTTTAGAAAATTTTTAAATTACCAATAACTAATTTATAATAATAATTTTTCTTTTTGATGAATTCTGGTATATTATTCTTCTATTTAATTGTGTAAATGCAAATCTTATTTGTATTTAGGAAAATATATTTATATTTCATAATTTTTTTATATATACAAAAATTTAGATTTTTACAACCTATTTTTAAATTCAAAATTTTAGTTGTAAGGAATTCTTGCTTTAGCTCTAAAACATTAAAGGAAAAAACTAGACTTTGATTACAGTGGAAAAAATTGTGTTATTTTTTGAGAGAGTTTAAATTATATAAAAAATCAGTTAAAAGATGATGCTACATAATTGAAAGTTGAATTCTTCTGATGATTGATTTATTTTATAAACTTCTGATTAAGAGATTTTAAAAGGAAACATTCAATAATTATTTTTCTGAAATATTGAATATTTAAGCTCAGAAAGTTTTATTAATAATATAGTTATATAAAATGATGAAAAGTCATGCATGTGTGTTAGGAATCAGTTTTATTTTCTGAGGTTAATATGAAAATACAGAAAGTAATAAAAACAAAGTTTATAATCTGATCTTTAAGTAAAGCAAAATCAAATTATGTTATTGCAACATATGTTTGAAATGGCCTGCTTGTTCACAAATGCAGGCATAAGCTCTTTTTTACTATTTTTGATTCTATGTTGGGAAGCACCTGAAAACATGCTGGCAATTGCTATTATAATGTTCCTCTTTAGCCATCTATTGTGTCTGGATTATTTTTATACATAGCTCTGAGACATCCTCAGAGGAAAAACTCTGGGGTGACAGATCTGGTGATTGTGGGACCATAATCCTTTAGAAATAAGGTGGTCACCAAAGTTCTCAAAAATGCAGAATCTGGGTATTTCTGATAAAATTCGTTTGCAACATATTTATAAGAGTGACTGGCAAAATAATGCTTAACAATGAAATCCATTGTTCCTTGGCTTTATGCAGTATAGCTTTGTTACACAAGTATGGGCTTTGTTTTGCATGAAAGTTTAATTTTTAACTTTCACACAAAAATCAAAGTTTCTATTAATAGTCAGCAGTCACCAGTTTCATCTTATGGCAAGAGATATAATAAAAAGAATTTACATGAACTAATGTTTTGATGCGCATGATTTTTTGATCACCCTGTACAATATATTGCTATGTATAAAATTCGGAACAAAATCATATCATTAAAGACTGAGTGAGTTGTAAAGAAAACTATTTTTTGTTCAGAATTTTATGTTATTAAGTTATATGTTGAATTAAAATTAATAAAAAAATAAAACAAAATTGAGATGATATCTCAGTATTAGCATAAATAATTCTTTTGAACTTGACTTTTATCTTTCTAAATATATTATAAAATAGTTATAAAAACTAGTTTTCAGATATAGTTTTATGAATTTACTGATTGTATAAGTTGGTATTAATTTGATGTTATTATGACAAAAGTTAAATAATAATTGAGATTTTTTTTTTTTTTTTGGAAAATATATTTGTGACTTTTGAGAAAAAAAGTTTATTTTTTCACACAATTTTAAGTTTTCATTTAGGTTAGTTGTCATTTGTGATTGTTATGTAATATTTTCTTAGAATAAATTACAAATTAAAAACAAACAAATTATTCAAATTTTATAAATTTTCAAATATTTTGTTTGACAAAATAAAAATCATATAAAAAATTAGAAAGAATGTATATTAAAAGATGATAATATTAGAAAAGATAGAAATTTTCCTCTTATTGAGACAATTATTATTAGATTTTTCATTATTTTGATTTGAACTATCAAATTAAAACTGTCATAATGTTAATCAAAGCCAAATAATCACAGCTATTTTTTAGCTACTGTTAAATATGTCTGGAAGTGAAGGGTTGGTCAGCGGTCCGGGTAGCATAAATGGCAATGCATTGCCTGGTAAGTGCAAGTTGCAGGTTTGATTCCCACTCCAGGCCATTTCTTTTTTTCCAGAATATTCTAAATTATTTAATATTAATTTAATTACAATTATTAAATTTAATAACAGATGGCACCTTACGCCTACCTCTAGTATCAAATTACTTAGAACTTAATTCTAAATAGTAGCTGAAAAATAGCCCGATTCATTACAGTGATCATTTGGCTTTGATTAATAACATTGTGGCTTATATAAACTCAAAGCCTAATGTTGCCAAATTGTTTGTTATTGTACAGAATTTTATCTCTAGTATTCTCAATGTATAATCTAATGATAAATTTTATTAGAATCAAATCAAAAGGCTTGGCTCCATATAAAATTTTGAAAAAAGTGTACCTGTATTTAAAAATCTGTATATTTGCAAGATTAATGATTTAATTTGAGTTTTTTTGAATTCATATATTTTTAAAAATATAAATAGTATTGAGAAATTAACTGCATTACTTTATTTTAAATATTTATTTGAAAACAATATGTTTCATTAATATTGAGTATTTCATTTAGAAATTTGAATATAATGCATAGACTATAAATCTCAAAATTCAAACATGATACATCAAATTTGAATTTTTGATTCAGCATAATTATATTTATGCTATATTTTCTTGATTCTAAGCAAAGGTATATCCAGGGGATGTTTATGGTGCTGCAGTATCCCTTGATACCAAACCAATCTGTTTTGGTGTTTTAAAATAAAAATGAACATAACAACATGTATTGCATGACTTTAAAAGTAATTTTACAGAAACAGAAAAAAGTAATAAAATGTAAAATGATATTTCTTCAGTTGTCAGAGTGTAAAGTTTAGATGAAATTATGAATTCAATTTTGATAATTTCTAGTGAAAATAAGAAATGTAATGATTTTATACATTTTCTATTCGTCCTTTTGAAATTACAAGGAATATAAATCATGCTGTAATTTGTATAATTTATAATCAATCTATCAATTCAAACTTATCAATTATCCATTTTTCATCTTCCATTTAAGTTTTAAAAACCTAATAAAAAAATAATTCTGAGGTAATTGAATAACTTTTTCTGAAAAACAATGTGACCTGTCTTGGTACCCCTGAGTCTGTCTTGAGCAACACACTTATTCTCAAAATCCTCGATATGCCACTGATCCTAAGATACACTTTTTAAAATCCCATTTTTAAAGTAGAAATGTGTCAGAATTGATGGCGTCTTATATTCACTACTAAAACAGCAATTGCAGCACTCATCAGATAAACTACATAGGGCATTATGCACCAGTAATGGAGATATTCAAATATATTGCTCAATGTTCACTTCAGTGTAAATAAGTGTTTAAATTAAACTTTTTTTTTTTAAACGTTTTAAATGCTTTTGAAGTGATATTATTATGCATTATTAAAATGAATTGATGTTTATGCAGAATAGCACGGAAATTTTGTTTCCAAACATCTGTTTTGTGTCATTTGTATTGTTTTTCTAACTTTTCATTAATTTACAAAACTTATAAAATTCACTATTTAAGAAGTTTATCTTCTTAAAAAATACTTTAAAATCTGATTTCAAATTCATGATGTATCTTAGAATAAGGAAATACAGAAAAAGCTTGGTTCTTTGATCGAGAAATCATAATATCAATATGAAATATCAAACTAAAAAATTCCTTTAAACATGATTTGGGAATATTGATTAAAGAATTAATATGTACAAACATTTGATTAATTCAAAACTTGTTAAGATTAAATCCTGGAAGGTTTCCACGTGTTACGATTTGAATGACGATCTGTTCAAAGGGAAATTATTTGATTTACAATATCCAATTTCTTTTTTGCACAATAGCCTGAAGAAGAGCCCAGAAGGGGCCTCGAAAATGTTTGCTCCACAACCACTCCAGTTAACAGGTTTTATGTAAGTGTTTTTTGTATAAGATTAAATCAGTTATATTTTTAGCTATATATATATAAGTTAATATAAGTTAAGAATAAATATATATATATANAATATGGCAAATTAATTCAAAACTTAAGCGTAAAGAATATATATATTCTTTATGCATAAGTTTTGAATTAATTTGCCATATTCTATAGTTTGTATAAGACTTGATTGATTGTTGAACAAAATAATGACTTATTATTTCTTAAAAAAATCAGATTTTTTGATAATGATGGAGTCATTCTAAAAACAACCAGTAATATGAACCCACTTGCTGAATACCTTCAAGTCAACTATTAATTTTAAATTATCTATAACATGCAACACACTTTCATCCATTTGGCCACCAGGCCAAGTGGATAAAACTAGGGCTGGTTTCCTTAAAAAGTCCTTACAGGAGGCATTCCTCCTTGGCAGATCACACAAGTTGCATTGTTATATCTCATCAAATCAAACCTTAATGTTTTTGAACATTTTTAGAGAATTTATTGTTTTGAGAAAAATCATTAAATGAATATTAATCTTTTTGAAATAATTAGAAAATCGTATATAAATTTGAAAAAATATCAATTCTTTTTACAGTTTGTTCTAAATTATATTTTTATTTATTTGATATTTAAAGATAAATGGCAGTCTTCTGCCAGAAAATTTTATTTTTGACTTAGTTACATGTAACAATTCTTACAATTGTATCTACTGTTTTAATCTAAAATATTTTTATTATTACATTTATCCTATGTATTTAGTTGAAAATAAATTTAATTAAGAGAGAATTTTGTATTTATAAACATCTATATGTCTTTATATATTAATGTAAAAAAAAAAAAAAAGATAAGAACAATGCTATTTATTTTTTCCAAATAATTAAATAAATTTAGAGATACACTTTAAAACATGACAACAACAAACTGCTTTGCTAGGGTTTGTCTTTATTTAAAAATTATTTTCTAGTACTTTTGGACAAACAAGTCCCATCAGGAGATGTACAAATGAATTAATTACTCTGGCACTTTTTGGACATCCTATTCTAAAACTTAGACGTGATTGTCTGAAGGTGCTAGAAAATAATCTGTAAATAAAAATTAACCCCAGCAAAGCAGTTTTTTTTATATTTTTAAAGAATTTTGAGTTATTTTTACATTAAAACATGACCATATAAATGATAAAATATTTAGTATTTGGAATAATACACTATATCAGTTTGAAATTTAACCTATCTGCATTTTTGGAAATAATTTGTTATTATTAATAAAAAAATTTTTCTTTGTTACTACATAAAATAAACAGGATAGCTTGGAGAAAGTTAATCATATTTTGTTTGAAGGAATCTTTTCAAGGTAATTCATATTGTTTATTCAATTTATGTATTAGCTTTAAGAAATTTTTATTAAATTTATTGCCAAATGAATATTATTATGCATTATTAATATTCAGTATGGTTAAAATATTTGAATTAAATTTACAGTTTAAAACTAGTTTAAAAATTTGACAGTTTAAGTTATACAGAATAGTTTATGCTCTAACAATAATGAATGACTCCATAGATAAACAAAAAAATCTCTGTACTTGTGTACAGCGATTTGTTTGTTTATACAGAACAGTGTGTGTAAAAATTGCAAAGGAAATATGTTATTACAAATGGCACTGGAAAAGTAAATTTTTTTAGAGCTATTTCGCTGAAATGATACTTTTTTATTTTTTTTATTTTTTGACAAGATTGAAGAATACACTGATATTCATTAAAATAACTATGTGGAGAAGTGTTTGAGAGAATATAAAATTTTCAAGAAAATACATATGATTCATTGATAGCTATAACTAATTCAACTTAATGGGCTGTTCTTAGTCCATTTTCCTGGTTTTTGGGCTGCAATTTGAAAAAAATTGTAGACCTATAAACTTCCACTGTCATTCGTCTGTCCTTTCATTTATCTAACTCTGTTTTTGAGATTAAAGTTAAGACCAGATATGAAAAGCTTAGAGGCAGGAGGCCTAGATTAACTATATATAAACCTCTGATTTGCACTGGGATTCATATCATTTCAATTTAAAAATTTTTTTCTCAAACGGAATTAGATAGATGACCAGCATGACTATTGCTAACTAAAAAAGTATGATGTACAGGGGCAAGATACTATTAAAAAAACTGAGAATATTGTGACAAAAAATTGCAGCCTGGTGTTATGACACTGTCATAATAAATAATTACTCATTTCTTATATACTCCATTACCATTCTGTCATTATTTTTTTTTTAAGACTATTATTTATTAAATAAAGAAATCAAAACTTTAAATGCATAAATGTTGCATTAAATATTTTTTTGAGGAGTTTCTCTTTATTCTCAACTGCTAACAAAGAACACTTTTAAATTGTAAATATTAATATGTTTTTGTTGACATCTGAGGATGAAGAAGAATCTCCTTGAAAAACATTAATACAGTACTTACATATTTAAAGTTTTGACATTTTTAATAAATAGAAATATGAGAACAGAACTGTTATGATGGAGATGGCTATAATTTTATGAGGAGATTAAGATCTCAATAACCAATTAGTGTATAATAAATTATACAAATTTAAATATCTTTAATGAAGTTTTTAGAATCTTGTGTCTACTGTATGCAAGAATAAACTTTACTAAAATGGGTTTAAGTACTAGTAAAGGAACAATTAAAAATTGTGATAATTAGATTTGGACAGATAGTGATTAAATGCAAGTTGAAATAGTGTAAATATGATTAGATGAATTATCAATTGACACTAGGTCTTAATCATCATTATCTTTTGCCTGTTCCAGCATACTTTTGCTGGGTCAGCAGGGCAAATCTCCATTCCTTCCTATCATCCTATGGCCTCCCAGTACTGTCTCTTCCTTGGTCTTCCCTATGGTCTGGTGTTGTTGATGGATAGGTTATATACTTTGCTGAGAATTTGTTCACTTCCCATCCACATCAGATGTCTAAATCAATTTAATCTATCCATTTCTATTTGTTCTTCTACACTTCTCATACCAAGTCTCTCTTATTTCCACATTTTTTACTCTATCCCTTTGTTTTTTCATCATATAGCTTAAAAATTTCATTTTGGCAGCCTGTATTCCCCTCATCCTAAGGAAACAAAGAATATAAAAAAATTCAAATAGCAATTTTTAAAATTTTTTATGTTGATCAAACATTAGAACACATTCTAAACCTAAATACTTGTTCAGTGGAAAAATAAAAGATATAAAACTAAAACAAGACAATGTATCTTTGTTTCTCTCTCTTATTTTTCCATAACATAACCAGCGGCATTTATGTGAACAACAATAAACAATTATATCTGTATTCCATCAACTTTAAATTAGTTGTTCATTTTTAGGTTCTCATTTCAAATACATATAACCTGCAAATGATTGTTGAAAATGGTAGAAAACATTAGTTTTTGATTTAGATTGTTTTTTTTTTATGCATCAAGAATCATTATGGACTCTGTCATTTTTTTCAGTTATTTATGAAAAGTTTACTGTATTTATGTTTATGTATATATAATTTTTGGTTTTGCTTTTTTAAAGTGTATTGCACTGTTTATCATAAACCTTCAGTTAATTAATGCATTTTAATTATCTTTAGCTCTTACACTATATTAAAAAAAACAGAAAAAATGTTAATGTAATTTCCTGCCTATAATTTGTGGAATGTTAAAAAAAACCTTCAGACTTCAATGATGTAGATTATAAGCTGTTACATACAGTATAATTTTTCCATAACATTAAAAAATGGGTCTAAAATCACTTTACTCTTTGTTGTGTTGGGAAGTTTCAGTCAGTTCTTTAGTAAATATCTCCAAGCTGAGCTTTGTTTAAAATAGCTTAAATAATAATGATTACCAGGAATTGAGTAAACAGAATTACTTGTCATCTTTGCTATTTATGTGAAGACAGCTTGCTCTCATAGAAGCACAATTTAATTTATATTTTATTAATACAAATACTCAAAAATAGCACAAAGACAACTGGAATCAAATGAACCAAAAATCATACCAATGGGAAATTGCAATCTTTGTTTAGAATTGATGTTATTTTTATTGTTTATTTTTATTTATTTAAATTCATTATTAATTGATTTTAACTTTTTTTAAAATTTGAGATTAGAATGATAATTCCAGATTGAGTAGTCTTCAGAAAGTTAGTTCAGTTTTTGATTTTTAGACAAGTGGTACAAACTTGAGTTGTAGTTAAAATTATTGCTATATGTACTTCCTTTATTGTCTATAACATCATTACATTTAGTATTTAATTTTTGTATTCAGTCATTATCAAGTGCTAGAAATTATTTAGACTTAAAAATAATTTTTCTAATTTAACAGTTTTTTGTTACTGTATAAGCCAGGAGGTTGTAAATCAGGACTGATTGCATATTCCTGGATTTAAACTTTTGTTGGTGTAAAGTGTATTGTTTAATTTCTTTTCTAGATTTGAAAATACTTTTTTAATGAGCAATTATTTATTGTGGCATCATCAAAATGCCTGGCTGCAATTTTTAATCATATTTTTAATTAATTTAATTTAAAATATATGCTCTCCATCTCAAATTATTAGTGGCTTGCCCCTGTACATAATACTTTTCCTTTAACAATAGAGTCATGCCAGTCATCTATTAACTACTTTCAGGGGAAGTTTTGCATTGAAATAATGTGACTTCCCGTTTGCATTGGAAGTTCGTATATAGTTAATCAGGTCCTCCTGCTCCTAAGATTTCCATATCTGGTCTCATCTTTCATCTATCTAATTCCATTCTTGAGATTGTGGAAAGATGGTTGGATGACAGTGGGAATTTATAGGTCTACAATTTTTTAAAATTGCAGCCCAATTATTATGTTTTACAAATTACAACATTTCTTTGCTGGTGTGCCAAGAAAGCAAATAAACAAAAGGTGAATTCAATTGAACTCATGCAAATTATATGATGATAAATTTTTTTTATCAATGATTAAATTGTCAAAAATTTATCCCTATGAATTATAAACAGGAAATTATGGTATATTTTAAAGTGTATTGCACTGCTTATCATAAACCTTTCTACTATTTTCAATAGGCTGGAAATAATTATTACATGACTGTTACAATTGCTTTAAATAGTATGAATCTGAATACTATGGCATTTTCACAGAATGCATTAGGTACATGTACTAATTGCAGTTTACTTTTATATTACAATTGAAAACAGCATTTAAAGATTGTTTCTTTGAAAATGAGAAATCTTTTATAACTAAAGTAACAGAACAGTAGTTTGTGAAAGTATACACAGTTTGTTTTCTGTTTGAACACAAACAAACAATTGAGTTGGTGCTAGCAAGTCAATAATAATGTTTTGAGGGACCATTTAGGATGATGTGAACAGGATGGCAGTGCCTCTTGGGTCAGGTCCGACACCACCTGTGATCTTTCATATTTCAAAACCGTGTTGTATCTTTACATTAGTTTTTCAAAACCACAATGCAGCGTAATAATCAACACTTGGCATAACTCATTCATTTATTTCAGTTTTTATTGACAACAAAAACTGAAATAAATGAATGAGTTATGCCAAGTGTTGATTATTACGCTGCATTGTGGTTTTGAAAAACTAACCACCTGTAATTTTTTTGGCTTACAGGAACCATCGAACTACACGAGCAGCCATGTATGTACGATTTTTATGGAGTAAGGGATGGAGGAGGGAAATTTTAGAGAGGCAGGGAAACCTGGAAGTAACACACTCCACTATGCATTTAACCAATAAATAACAAATATTTATTTTATAAGGTTATAAAGAACAAAGGGAAGGGGGAATTAGTAAGAGTCTAATCCTAAAAGCATGACAAATTGAGAGAGAATTTACAATTTCATATGTGAGTTGATAAATATCCAGATAGTTAGTGTTGACAATCATTGATGTTTCAAGGAGGGAAGGTTTGGTCTGAGTGAGTCCTGATTCAAGTATAAAGTTCAGCTACTTGTTTGTCAAGGGGAGTGGTGGGAGTTTGGGAAGAGCCGCGGTTGAGGACAGTGAGGAAGTTAACATACAAACAGGCTGACAAACTCTGACTCGTCATCTCTTACTTTTTATTTGGGGTCTTCCCCCTGTCACTCTAATGCCCATATTTGGTAGCTTCTGAAAAAACTACTCATTGAAATGAGGGAAATGGAAAAAACCATTTCCCTCATTTCAATGAGTAGTTTTTTCAGAAGCTGTCACCCATGGAGGAAGTGTTATTGGTGGGAAAATCTTACAAAGTTCCTTTACTGTATTTGTGAAATGAAGTAATTTGAACAAAAACTAAAGATGATTAAAATCATTGAATTTACACTAGCCCAGGTTCTCACAATGATTACTTGCCACTGGTGTAAAAAAGAATTAAAAAGTACATGTGCTTGTGCTAGCAACCTTGTATCTCAAAATGATTATTTCTCATCTCATGCTCTGTAAAATGATAAAGTTTAATCAAAATTCCCAATCAAATTTTGAGAATGAACTGAATTCAATAAACCACGTAAAAGCTTCACAAATGTTCTGTCTCAATAACTATGTTAAATGACTTCAGAGTGAGAATGATTCATGTCAGTAAATTATAGTTTTCAGATAATTAACAAAAATTTTACCCAATATTTCTCATATTTTCTTTTTTTGTTTCTTCTTTATGCACCTGGAATATAACAACAAATTTGACTTGGATCTGTATTGCATTAGTTAAAGCAATTGCTGTTTAAGCAAACTCCACATGCTAAGGCTGTGACACCAAGAACTGGACTCTTGCTCTGATGTTGCCAAACATGATATACATCTGGATAATTTTAGTGGTGAACATTTTGAGGTGGAGAAAGCATTCATCTGTAACTTTTAATCTAGCATTCAAAATTAAGACAAAATAGTATTTTATAAGTTAATTGATAAAATCCCTAAAATGTAATATACAGAAGGAACAACAGATTTTTGTAGAACATTCCCTCTGTCTGTCTATTCATGTATCTAACTCTGTCTTGAGAACAGAGTTAGATACACGAAATTCATGCCGGATATGGAAATTAAGAACTGGATGTCATTGTTAATTATATATGAACTTCTTGTCTAGACTAGAAGTCATGCAAATTTCACTTCAAAATTTTCTCAAGTATAGAGTTAGACGGATGACTGGCATGACTTGGTTGTCAGGAGAAGTATTATGTGTACAGGGCAAGACACCACTAAAATTCAGACTACTTATGAAAAGCTTAGAGGCCAGAGATCTCAATTAACTATATACAAACTTCTTGTCTGGACTGTAAGTCACAAGATAATTTTTAAATTAGAAGATGATTAAAAATTGCAGCCCAGCATTGCCACAATAAATAGTTGCTCATAATATTTTATTTTTACCAGTTTTAACTTTTATTGTATTTTGCATGAATTTATTATATATGACCTGCTGCCAATGCATTGTTACTTCTGGTGTCTTACAATTCATTTATGGGAATTTTAGATGTACTAAGATTTTAGAGAAGTTTTTAATATAAGAAACATTCATTGTGAATACCATTTATGAGTAATTACTTGAAATACTATAATAATTATGAATTAATTATTAAAAAATGATATTACTGTACTAGTATTTAATTACATAATGCTCAATTCATCTGTAGCTGGATAATCATAGTGTGGTGGATGGCCAAACTGGATAACACAGAGATTGAAGATAAGGCATTTACTGTATAGTTAAGCACATCAGTTTGTCCCATATTTTTCAACTGTAGTTTTTGTGGTACTGTACATGTGATAATGTTTTAATACAAATTTTCAGAAAAGGTAAGCCAGTAAAACAGCTGCAATTACCATGATGTAATAATTAAGTGGAATAACTATATTTTATGAAAATGTTTGCAATTGCATTTTTACACAATATTATGATTCAGTAATATGGTATGGAAATAAAAAGTACAAAATAATTATATTTTTATAATTATAATTATTTTGTAACTTAACACAAAAATACACCTTCTACACGCTTTCCAGTAGTAACACACCTTCCACTTTCCTTGTGTTATACAAAGGTTCCAGCTTACAGCTTACAAATTTAATAGTTTTTTGTTTATATATATAGGTATTCCTGTGAACTGTTTTGCTCTAACACAGTTCAAGAATTGGGAATATCCCCCATACAACATGGTTTTTCTCTAACATGGTTTTAGAATTGGAGACATTCACATACAAAATGCCATAATTTTTAAATTCAAACAGTGTTGACACTGTTGTCTCATATTTGCCCATGGATTTTAGAATATTGAAATTTTCGATGTTTCATGCCTTTTGCCTGGTTTTCTTTAATGAGAACAGATTATATAATTTTTCTTCTTCCTTATCTTAGCTTCCTGTTTTAGCTTTTCTGTAAACTAGATGTTGTTGACATTGGTGATAGTGTACTAAATGAACCTGAAAGATTATTGTTGTGTTTTATTTTTATAGATTAAATTAAAAGTCACTACAATGTACATAAAAATACTACAGTACATAAAAATACTAAATTTTAAAGATCTCTTAGGCAAATGCAAGTGAATGAAAATATCAGATTTCATGAAAAAAGTAGAAAAAAATCAAGATGTTGCTTATAATTCAGATTAAGGTCTACAGGAAAGCTCAGATGAAGATGATATTTTGCCAAAAAAGAAAACATCCTTATTTAATAATGTTTAGCAGTGAAGAAAAAATTAATATTATAATTGCAATTCTTTTAATTGTGATTGTTAGTTAATTATTGATAGCTTTAATAAACATATTTTTCTTAATTACAAAAAAGAATAGTATTCTTTTTCTAACCTTTGGAACCTAACACTATGTTTTGTACTAGTCCTTTGTTTCGTATAGCATAGATTTGCATAACAGTACTTTTCCAGAACTAACTACTGTGTTATACAGGGGATATCTGTGTATAAAAAGAAAACCATGACATGGCTGATTGGATTGGACAATTAACAACTACTTGACACCTGAATGCAAATTCCAGCATATAATGAACAAAGAATGTTTAATGTTCAAACGTTTTTGGCTGTCTGTCAGAGCCCCTCATCGGGAATAAATGCAAGAAAAACATGCTTGTTTTTCTTGCATTAATGAATGTTTAATGTTTGAACATTAAACATTCTTTGTTCATTGTATGCTGGAATTTGCATATAGGTGTCAAGTAGTTGTTTATTATATAGTTCCAGTTTAAGTGTGCCAGTTTTCTACAGATTGGATAATACAGAGGGCCAGATAATTGTGAATTACTGTATTGATAAATTATTTAAATTAATCAAACTGCTATAGAATTTGTTTGTTATAAATATTGTATTATTTAAACTGATATTATTATAGTTCATCTAAAATAAAATTATATGAAAAAGCTTGAAAATAAATAAAATAAAATTACAAAGATATTTTCATTTAGCTGAGAATTTGTTTTTAATATCACATTATTATGTTATGTATTAGATATTCCTTATAATTACCTTATCTCAATTGCCATAAAATTTTTTAATTACATATTTTTTAATGAAGAGATTCAATTAATTCATACAATTATTTTTAGTTTTATAAGTTTCAAATACTGTATATAATTATAAATGTAAAAAATGCTATAGTGTGTCTTTTTTCCTTCATCTTGAATTAGCTTGTGTAAGTGAAATTTAGAATTTTTATTATTACATTTTGGCAGATGTCATTTCTATTCTTAAAAGCTCATATTGATGTTTGGATTATCTAAATATTGAGGATTTTCTTAAACTCTTAGTTAAGAGTTTAAGAATACTATATCTATATCACATACTATTCACAATGCTCCCAAGAGCATTGTGGATAGTATGTGACATCAGTCACCTGTAGTAGTTTAGAAATGTACTCGTACTTATATCATTTCTGTTTTCTCTCTTCTTGCCATTGATACATCAGTCAACACAAAAACCATCCCACCAATATGGTGAGGATGGCAAGGCACCATTGATGAGCTAGTGATATCATTTGCTTAGTTTAGGCACAATTTCTTGAGAATTGGTGGAGCAATATTGAGTTTAGGAAAATTCTCATTGTATTTCTCTATCTAAGATAATTGTTAAAACAATTTCAATTTATTAATTAATTGTAAAATAAAAGGTTAAATAGCTTTATTTTCTCTAAAATTAATTCTAAGAGAGATGTAATTGTTGATCAACAATTATAGTATTTTATTAAACAGAAATGTAATAATTACACTACTCATACACCTTATATAATACAGCCAAATTTATTATAACACTTCAAACGTTTTCGGACATCTTTAATGCCCTTTTTCAAGAACGAACCAACGAAAATCGAATCTTGGCGAATTCATAAAAACGATAAATGCGTTCGATTTTCGTTGGTTCGTTCTTGAAAAAGGGCATTAAAGATGTCCGAAAACGTTTGAAGTGTTATAATAAATTTGGCTGTATTATATAAGGTGTATGAGTAGTGTAATTATTACGATATACAGTCTACGAAGAGACAGAAATGTAATTATTTTCAATTATTTTTATTTAACTGATTTCATGTTTTTAAAACTTTTAGGTTATGTGAATGAAATTTCTTATATAGTAGAGTCCTGGAAACTCAACTTTCAATAACTTGACCTTCTGTAAAACTCATCATGTGGTCCAAAAACTCAATCTGGTAGATTGAGATATTGCTTTCTTTCTCTGTGTATATATATATACACAGAGAAAAGAAAGCAATATCTCAATCTACCAGATTTCATAGAAAATCTACTAACTTGACAACACTGGATATGTTGTGCTCTATATTTACCATTTCTTGTCAGAAATCACAGCACTAGCAACCCTAAGATACTGTGCAGAAAAGTTGGTCTTTACAAGTAACATTCCTCTGGTGCAATAATTATATTTAAACCAGGCAGTTCAATGTGGAAGGTCCAAAATTGGATAAAAAATTAATTAGTTCATATACAGTTTTTGAGATTAAGTATGTTTCTACAGTTTTCTATAAAACTTCCATTGTTCTATAAAATACACATAAATTATTTAATATATTTACAATGATTTATTCAAAGCAAGAAAAAATATCTATAAGTTAGATATACAGTATATGGACAGAATTTTATAAATAGTCTGAATGCACATTTGTTTAAAAATTAGGTAAAAAGTTAATGCATAATAATTATACAAAATAATTAAAAATAATTTTTAATGGAAAAATATATAATATTAAAAGATAAACTGTGATGAAAATTTTATACTTGGCATAAAATTATCATACTTTTCTCCTTAAGAAAATATCATTTTAAATAATAGTATTTTTTTAAACAATATTTTAAAACTTGGAAAACTTATATTGATATTGTGTAATGCATCCAAATTTCTTCTTTAATGTTTAAGAAGAATATAAAAAACAATGTTGAAATATATGATTATGCATAGTATACTTTCAAATGATAAATTCAAGAAAGTTATTTTTTAATGGAAATATTTTTTAAGCTCTTAAGTTGATTTAATCTAATAAACATAAAACAGAGTCAATTTATTTCCTGATGAATATTTACAGACATTTTTTTGATGCATATAACTACTTTTGTGTTTAACTTTCATGAATGAATAATCAGCTATAAATAATCTGACAAAGATTGAAGTTATAAAACTTGTGGAATGAAAAAGCTACCTGAAGCAATTTGTAGCATGATATCTGCATTAAAACTCATTAAGATAAATGATTATGATGGTCAAGTGGAACAAGTTCAGAAAGAATTGTGAAGGTTGTAACAAAAGATAGGTGATGGATGAATGAAGACTTCAAATGATATTTAAGTAATGTGCATATATAATGAGAATGATTAATTTTTTTTTTTTTTGTTTGAAATTTTTTAATCAGTTTAAATCTAAACTTAATGATTGATTATAATAATTGATGTAAATATTTTAACTTTATGATATAATTTTACATAATAAAAGTAATGTGTTAAATATAATATTTATAATTTCAAATATACATATTAAGAATATCTGTTGAATTTTTCTATTATAAATAAAATGATGTATCAAAACTTTTGATATATTACTATAAATTTTGATCTTTTTTTAAAAATTCGATAAATTAGTATATGTTATAAATGAGTCCTTTTACAGTTTAATAATAATAAAAGATAAAAAGAAGTTAAAACAATTTTTTTTAAAAATGATAATGCATGATATGTAATGCATTTTATGAAATTAATATTTGAGTTAATACTTTATAGATAAAATTTGGAAATTTTGTGTAATTGTTAATTTTATATTGATTTGTATAAGAACTACTGAAAAATGCAATGCTGAATAGTAAAATGGTCCCTGATTTATATAATAGTTCAGAATTAAATAGAGGAACTAAGGCTTTTATAAAAGGAATTAGCATAAAATATTAATTTTAAAATATGAAAATCTTTATTAGTTAAATCTGGTATAAATTTGAGCATTTAATTGTTTCATAACTTCAATTATACTATTTATTAATAACTAGTATATTTCAAGTTATAAGTTTAATAATAATAAATTGTGTAATAGTGAAAAATAAATAGTACTAAGTAAGTACTATTTTTGACTTATAATTGCTTTTTAAGAAATATATTATTAGTAATGATTTTGATATATATATATATATATACATATATAAATTTATGAAATGTATAGTCCTATATAGTTAATAATAAATATTAAATGCAATTTATCTTAAATATAATAAATTTTAGTTTAATAATCAAGAGACTACTCTGTACAATGATTACTTCTAATTAAATAAATTCAAAAGCACCATATAGTGATGTTTCTTTAAGTAATTATTTATAATTGTATAATTTGTAGTCAAGTGACTCACATTTATAATTAAAATAATTACATGATTGTCTATGTAGTTATTTACAATTGTGTAATATATTTTAATAAATTTTATTAATTTTAAAGAAAGAAAATATTGCAGAATTTTTATGAAATAATAATAAAAGACAAAATAAATTATTAACATAAATTAAGCAAAGTTTATATTATAATTTGTAAATTTATTTTATAATAGCAAAAATATTAAAGTTAATGCATAATTAATAAATTTCTTTTTTTATTATTAAATATAACTAGTGGTGTAAATAAATATTGTTTTTGAAATATAGGTACACCACCGAATTTCTTTGTTCGAAAGCCTTGCATGATTAACTGTTTTACTGGACCAACTGTGGTCACGTATAATAATTCATCAACACACCTCTAATTCCCTAATTGTACTCTTACCATGTGTCTATAGTATGGACTGCTAGAAATTTAAATTAAATAAATAATAAATGTAAATAGCCTTTGACATCATAACTGACATTTTCATTTCTCTTAGAAGTCATATCTAGTGTTAAATTTTAGCAAAATAAACTTAGAATATTATAAAATTGCAGTATCATCATCAATAAATACAGTGTAAGTAATATAAATAAGCAAGCCCTACACACATTGCTATATATAACTGTCCAGTAAACTAATCTGGTGGCTGCAAGAATTTCAAGTTCCCTCTCATAATTTTGTATAATATTTTTAAAGGAGGTGCTGGACCCAGAGTTGCCAGAATTTCAGTGGTGTACCTGTAGTAGTTCAATGAATTATGTATATTATAAATCAAGAAAAATTAAAATTGGAGTTATTCCTATGTAGATTTAGGGAAAAAACTGTTATAATTCATCATTATTAAATTATTTAGTAGCTATAGAAAAATTTTTTAAATTATTAATTATCAAACCTCAAAGTCTGATAATTATTCACAGTATTATGTTGCTGCAATTTTTTATTGTGTGGGATCACAATATTACCATATTTATCTACCTTTAATTTTTTATTATTTATCTATATCATAATTTTATTAGATAATATATTTATTGACATAATATAATTAAAAGTAGACAATATATATACATAATACAATTATGTATATATATTGTTTATTACTGCTTTTTTAATATTATTTGATTAATTAAAAGTAAAGTTTTCTTACAACTTTAACACTTAGTTTTATATTTATTTTATAATATATCTTATTTGTTAAAATTTTAAAATATTAAATTTTAATTTTTTTTATGTATGATGAAAAAAAGTTTATTTAGAACAATTAAATGAATACATTCAAATTACAATATACCTATTTTCTTCATCAATATTAATCTGTTTAATTTTTGTTTTAATTGAAATCTAATTATTAAAATTACTATATAATTATATTCAATCTTTGAAATAATTAAGCATAATTAGATTATTTATATATTTTTATTAATAAAATAAAATCAGTGGCTTCAAGTTACAAATTATTATCATTACTTTAGATTTACAAAAATTTTATAATTTAAAGAACAGCATTTTTAACAATAAAGTTCAGCCATTTTAATCAATATATTTAGTTTCAAATATTCATAGTTTCATTNACTACCATTTTGCACAACATACCTCTGCGAGAGAGGATTTTCGGCCATGACAAACATGAAAACTAAACATCGTCACCGACTTTGACTCGAAGATGACTTGAGACTGAAGCTGACCAAAAAGCAACCAGATTTTACAAAGTTGTGCAAAGAAAATTGTGCACATTTGTCACATTAAAATTAAATAACCTTATGTTATTTTCATTATTATTAGAATTGTATTTTAAAGGTAATAAATGTAAAAAAACTTATTCTATTTATCACTAGCTGTCTAACCACAGCTTCTCCCGCATTATATCGAATTTTCTCGTGAGAATAAGATATTTTCTCGCAGTAAAAATGTAGACTATTTCCATCTCCAACATGTAAGCTATCTCTGTGCCCAATTTTATTTAAAACTGTTCAGCGGTTTAGACGTGAAAAGGTAACAGACAGACAGAATTACCTTCGAATTTATAATATTAGTATGAATTAATATGAATTTCTGCTATAAGGGGTACACGAGTTTGAGCTCTTTCTTGAAGTGGTACGCAGGAAAAACTAATTGGGAACCACTGGTTTAGCATATTTTTCTAGAAGCTAAAAATTTGTTTTTAGTAAGTTTAGTAACTTTGTTTTTAAATTCTCATATTTAATCAAATATAACTGCCCCTCGACCTTAAAGCTAGATGTAATAATCACTCTCGAATAATAGCTGTTTGTACTATTAAGCATTTATGAAAACTTAGAGAAATAATGTACAATTAATAAATATTGTAAACTATGGTTAGCTATCATATTTATTTAATACTCAAACTTTAACAGAAAATGAATTACAGTATATAAAATGTACAATATACAGTATGTGTGTATTTTAATTATTTTCTTATTTCTGTATATATAGAAAGTTATATTCATTATAAAGAAATGGCAATTGGTAGCTTTCAAGTTTAATTTGCTTTAAAAATCAAACTTTCAGAAATAAATATTTAAATATTTTATTAACAATGGATATAAAACTGGTACAGTATATGCAAAAGAAATAAATAATATCTGCTCTCAAATAGCAAATGCAGAGAAAACATGCAGTTTAAAATAGTAGCTGTGGCTATTATCTAAATAAAATCAGTACCGAACTTTCATTGTTGTGTTCAACATTTGAAAAATATGTTAATTGCTAACAAATATACTGTACTGTTAAATTATTAACATAAATTAAGCAAAGTTTATATTATAATTTGTAAATTTATTTTATAATAGCAAAAATATTAAAGTTAATGCATAATTAATAAATTTCTTTTTTTATTATTAAATATAACTAGTGGTGTAAATAAATATTGTTTTTGAAATATAGGTACACCACCGAATTTCTTTGTTCGAAAGCCTTGCATGATTAACTGTTTTACTGGACCAACTGTGGTCACGTATAATAATTCATCAACACACCTCTAATTCCCTAATTGTACTCTTACCATGTGTCTATAGTATGGACTGCTAGAAATTTAAATTAAATAAATAATAAATGTAAATAGCCTTTGACATCATAACTGACATTTTCATTTCTCTTAGAAGTCATATCTAGTGTTAAATTTTAGCAAAATAAACTTAGAATATTATAAAATTGCAGTATCATCATCAATAAATACAGTGTAAGTAATATAAATAAGCAAGCCCTACACACATTGCTATATATAACTGTCCAGTAAACTAATCTGGTGGCTGCAAGAATTTCAAGTTCCCTCTCATAATTTTGTATAATATTTTTAAAGGAGGTGCTGGACCCAGAGTTGCCAGAATTTCAGTGGTGTACCTGTAGTAGTTCAATGAATTATGTATATTATAAATCAAGAAAAATTAAAATTGGAGTTATTCCTATGTAGATTTAGGGAAAAAACTGTTATAATTCATCATTATTAAATTATTTAGTAGCTATAGAAAAATTTTTTAAATTATTAATTATCAAACCTCAAAGTCTGATAATTATTCACAGTATTATGTTGCTGCAATTTTTTATTGTGTGGGATCACAATATTACCATATTTATCTACCTTTAATTTTTTATTATTTATCTATATCATAATTTTATTAGATAATATATTTATTGACATAATATAATTAAAAGTAGACAATATATATACATAATACAATTATGTATATATATTGTTTATTACTGCTTTTTTAATATTATTTGATTAATTAAAAGTAAAGTTTTCTTACAACTTTAACACTTAGTTTTATATTTATTTTATAATATATCTTATTTGTTAAAATTTTAAAATATTAAATTTTAATTTTTTTTATGTATGATGAAAAAAAGTTTATTTAGAACAATTAAATGAATACATTCAAATTACAATATACCTATTTTCTTCATCAATATTAATCTGTTTAATTTTTGTTTTAATTGAAATCTAATTATTAAAATTACTATATAATTATATTCAATCTTTGAAATAATTAAGCATAATTAGATTATTTATATATTTTTATTAATAAAATAAAATCAGTGGCTTCAAGTTACAAATTATTATCATTACTTTAGATTTACAAAAATTTTATAATTTAAAGAACAGCATTTTTAACAATAAAGTTCAGCCATTTTAATCAATATATTTAGTTTCAAATATTCATAGTTTCATTTCTATTCCTTCTTATCAAATGTATGAGTTGACATAACAAAAATATTTCATCTTAAAATTTAATTTTTTAAAATAATATTTGCATTAAATGCGTTTATTCATCATATGTTGATTAAAAATTAAAAATTTTTAAATATATTTATTGCCAAACAAAAGAATTAAAAACAAATAAGTATATGTTTGAAAGTATTTCAAAAATCAAATAATACCAAGTTTAATTATACAAAGCTTACTAAAAATAAAATTATTATTATTAATTTTTTTTAATGAAAAAAAAAAGAAAATTTGTTTTTAGTAAGTTTAGTAACTTTGTTTTTAAATTCTCATATTTAATCAAATATAACTGCCCCTCGACCTTAAAGCTAGATGTAATAATCACTCTCGAATAATAGCTGTTTGTACTATTAAGCATTTATGAAAACTTAGAGAAATAATGTACAATTAATAAATATTGTAAACTATGGTTAGCTATCATATTTATTTAATACTCAAACTTTAACAGAAAATGAATTACAGTATATAAAATGTACAATATACAGTATGTGTGTATTTTAATTATTTTCTTATTTCTGTATATATAGAAAGTTATATTCATTATAAAGAAATGGCAATTGGTAGCTTTCAAGTTTAATTTGCTTTAAAAATCAAACTTTCAGAAATAAATATTTAAATATTTTATTAACAATGGATATAAAACTGGTACAGTATATGCAAAAGAAATAAATAATATCTGCTCTCAAATAGCAAATG
This sequence comes from Centruroides sculpturatus, assembly GCF_000671375.1. Lineage (NCBI taxonomy): Eukaryota > Metazoa > Arthropoda > Arachnida > Scorpiones > Buthidae > Centruroides > Centruroides sculpturatus. The sequence goes on along the minus strand of NW_019385009.1, from coordinate 32,596 downwards.
CAGAGAAAACATGCAGTTTAAAATAGTAGCTGTGGCTATTATCTAAATAAAATCAGTACCGAACTTTCATTGTTGTGTTCAACATTTGAAAAATATGTTAATTGCTAACAAATATACTGTACTGTTAGATTTTAACTTAAAGTAGCCATTGTTAGAAATGAAAAATTATAATTAATTTTTTTTTAATCTAAATAATTTTAAATAGAAAATGTATTAAGAACTAAATTTATAACAACAGTTTAGGAAAAAGATTAATACATTTCCCTAATTTTAATTGTTTCAATTAAAATCAATACAGAATTCTGTTTGTTCCAATTAAAGTAATTAAACCATACTGTAAACGAAGTTAGATAAAATGTTCTTTTTAGCAGTAAAACAACACCTTTTTTTCTTAGAATCCCACCAACTAAATTGCCTTGGTCTGTTTTACTTTTACAACAAAATTGTTGATTGTAGTGGTCAAGTATTACAGTTTAATTTGTAAGCTTTTAAGGATGAAATGTTTACTATCTCAAAAAACATTTAAGTAAATAAACATTTAATCTAACTTCTTTATTTTAGGACTGTGTGTTTGTTAACTGTTACTATTTACAATTTTTTTGTAGTTTTTATTTATAATTTTTTTTTCAGAATTTATAATAATCGCTAACAAGATTCCAATTATGATAATTCATAATTATTTAAATAATTTTAAATAATTATATATAAAATTACAGAGAAACAAATATTGAAATCCATATTTAAAAAAAATACTTCAGTTTTAACAAAGATTTTTTGTTTTATTTAAAAAATGCATATATTAATTCTACAAATTTTAATATTCAGTTTATCAAAAATTTACATGCAATTATTTTTAATATTCTAATTTTCATGTAAAAAATGTTTGGATAATATTCAGTATGACTTGTGTAATATTAATATTTGTTTTTATAAAATTGCAATTTATCTTGTAATGTTTATAAATTACCACCGCCTCACAATAGAGTAATTTCTATATAATACCTTCATTGTATTTCATATAAAGAAAGCTTGTCTGGTTTATTCAGTCTTCAATGTCATTGTGAACAAGTGAGTAGAACATGTGATGTGACACTTTACTCCTTATAAGTTAAAAATTGTATTCTTTTAGTTGCATTTAGTACTCCAGAAAACAATCAGTTATTGGTGTCATCCATCTTTCCCTTGTAGTGCATCTGCATTTTTAGCATGAATAATGTATGTTCAGAAGAGTGTCCTCGGACTGTATCTGTCGGTTTTAAACAGATAATTGCCTTTAAAATTGATGACTATGTCCGACAGTCGGGAGTTCGGTACGGAGAAGCAACTTTAGATAAAGTAAGATGAGTTATTGTCTCTGAAGTTTGATGATACACTTGCAAGTTGATATGTTGTATCTTATCTGCTGTATAAAATCGCCTTTTTTCCCCCTATATTTTTTAATAAGAGCTTATGTTTCAAATATTAACGCATTAATAAGTCCAATAAAGAAATGGTAATTTAAAATCGATTTCCATCCCGTGTAATTTAGAATTAACGTAAAATTTATTTAGTTTACTATTTAATTCGTAAAATTAAGCTAAAGTAAAATTACGGGTTAAGTTTAAATATAATACTGTATTTTGTATTCTTTTAAAATAATACCATACTTCTACACTCTCAAAAAGGGTTATAAATAAATGCAGAGTATTACGGTATAGCTATTTTGGTAAATATTAATCGAAAATATCTGGGAAAGAATGATTAAAAATTGATGAATCGTCTTAATGGTTCTTTAATCTACTCTGTGAAAGAATAATAAATGTACTTGTACGAAGAAATAAATCAGTTGGCTATATCCTTCCAACGATTATAATTCAGTAATTAATATTTCATATAGATCTACAATAAAATAATTGTCTATTGAATTACGGATATTTTCAGCCTAGCTATTTTTTTTTTCAATTTAATTGCACTTTAAAACAACTACCGACGAAATAAATAACGAGAAATTAAAAATGCAATATAAAATTTCTTCTGTTATTCCTATCAGAAATATTAGTAAACGAGTTCAAACATTTTATAGCATAGATTACTATAGAATTTTGCTTTTACAAAAATCTAAAAATATGTAGTTAGAATTATAATTGTAGTTTAGTTACTCGCTGAAACTAAATATTAATTACTGTGTATGCGAAATTTTAATTTAATTGTCTTAATCGTTGCATTACATATCAGTAGATATTAGGAGGAAGACTCGAATTCGTCCCTACCTATTGTACTGTATACATCCCCTGTGCCTTTGGGGATGTAGCAACTACTGTGGATAAAACGTAAACTCTTAGATATTGTACTTGTGTCTCTCGCGTTCAAATCTTTTTCCTGTACTTATTTAACTTTTTTTCTTCATTTCTTTATTTACAAAGGTAAGGGGGACAGGAGCTTCCTATACTTTCCCTAGTTACTCTACTGTTAAATATGGTAATAATAGCAGAATTAAAATATACATAATTTTTTACACAAATATATATTTAAAAAGTAGTATTTGTTTAAGTGTTATATATATATATACTATTTCTAAAATTATAGCAGGACAATATGCATTATAATTTAATAATAGCAAATAGTTTTAAAAAACAAATAGATTGCATATGTTGAGATGTAGATCCAGCTATTTCTGATAACAAGAAATTTAATTAAATAATCGAAAATTAACTAGAAAACTCTATAACGAGTTAGAATAAAAGTTGTACTTCAAGGTTATCGTTAGATTCTTATCCATTTATTTCGTTTAAATAAGTATATTAAAATTCCCACTTTCATAAGAAAATGGGAAGAAGAGAAGTGGGACATTATTAGATGTATTTTTGATTAAAATAAAATAAATAAATATCCTCAATTGTGCCTTTAAGAAACAAATACCGATCATCACGTATGTACACATTACTACTACTAACATACGTGAAATTTAGCTTATTAAAATTAGCTCTTCCCAAGCAATAATTTTAACCAGGACTCGTTTTTATTTTTATTTTATTTTTCTTTTTACAAAGCGAAGTGCAATTAAAGTTTCATTAAATTTGCAGAGAGAAAAAAGGAAATTTCGATTAATTTGATCTCAATTATAGAATGTAAGCCTAGACCATCACATTAAAAGTTTCGAAAGAAAAAAAAAATAATAAAAAAATAATTGATCCTAGTTGCATTATGTAACTTATTTACGTAATCCATTCAAAATAATTACATCGTCTGATTTATGGGAATATATATTAATGTTTTTTTTAAATAGAATATTTATAAGCAAATTTATGTTAAAAAAATTAGTAGAAGTTAATTAAATTTAAGAATAATTTCGAAATTTGTAGTATACAATCGAATATTAATTAATAGTAAATAATTTATGCGACTTTTTTTTACCTGCTGGTAGTTTAGAGAAGTAACATTGAACCCGGTCGTATTGACAGTTTTTAATGAATACGTGTAAATTAGTGCTTGACAAGATTTATATCCGTGTCATAAAATGTTACTTTTTTTAATGCTCTAGGAACTTAAATCATGTAGACAACACTTCTCACGAGTCACTTAAATGGACCCCACTCATTAAAAATGTCTTTTTTTACGATTCCAAATGACGTATGATGTGTGTAGAATTATTTACTTAAATTTCTATTATAAGAAATAATTTTATAAAATAATTTCTAAATAAATATCTGTTTTTTTGAAGATATAATTTAATGATTTTAAAATGTATAAAAATCTTAATGAAAACAATAAAAAAAGTGACGAGTGACTTACGTCCGTTCTGAAGAAATTGTGATCCGCTGACGTTTCATCACGTGATGTATACGTCATACCATCACAATGTCCGTCAAGAAAGCGGATGAAAACATCTCTCCCCCCACAAGAAATATGTTTGTATTCGTGTTATAAGTTAAATAGAGGAACTAAATAAGATATTAAGTACTTTAAAATGGAAGCGGTATCATTATATACTATTATATTAATTGAATTAATTTAAGAAACTATTATGTTGTGAGTATATAAAAAAAAAAAATCCTATCGACTATTATGTATATTTACATCATTGTTAAGTTCATAGTATGAGAAGAAATTTTTATTCGGGGGGATGAAAGTACAGTATCATTCGGGAAAATAAGCAACTAATCACGTGACTTAATAGTTTTTCTATTTGATTACGATGCGTTCGACTGTTGGACCTCTGGTGAGAAAAGTTTCCATTTTATAATAAAATATCAATTAAATAAAATTAGATCCAATTTTTAACAACAAATTTAGTTTAAATTAAATTTTGCTAATGGATTTTTATGAAAAATATTCGTTATCTTTTAATTTTTTCGTCCATATAATCTACTGATAATACTTTACGTCAAATAAGATCATTAATATTAACAAGCGATCTCGTTATAAACCGCTCATTTTAAAGTTTAATTATAAAAATAAAAATTATTGAGAAATTTTCAATTTATAAAATTATTAATAATCAGTTTATCAATTAATTTAATGTAAAATAAAACGTTTTATTATATTTTATATCATTTAAAAGCTAAGAGATTGATATGCATTAGAAGATTCGTCGCGCTACTTTTTCATATACTTTCTAATATTCTGAATTATGCTCACGAGTTAAAAGTATTCAATAACACGTTATTCGCGATAGTTTCTTTAAGGAAATTAATTATATAATTTGTTTTATAGTTTAAATTAATTAAATAATATAAAAATGTAATAGCGATTCAGACTAATAGTCATAATCGCTATCATATTAATAATAATAATCGTTCAATATGTACTAATTATTAATATTTAATATATGTATATATATATATATTTAAAATTTGTATATAATCTGTATAATTCTCTTTATTTATTAAATAAATAAAGAAGATTGGATTCTAGTTGGAAACTCCAACGACAGATGTCGCTAATGAACAAACTAAAGGCGGTCGCCATTTCGCAATTAGAACAAAATGTGAAATTTAGAAGATTAGAAAAGATAAATGTATTTTTGTATAGAGGTATGTTGAAACGATACATTCCATTGAAATTAATGTCTTGTGATAACTTTACGAATTTTTATCGTGTATTATTTATTTATTTATTAAAGCGCCTGTAAAACATGTTTCACTGCACAGCACCATGTGCTTTACAGTGAAGCATACTTTAATAAATTAGTTTTTAGATTAGCTTTGATTATTATGTATTCAAAATGCATTTTGAATACATAATATTTAAATTTTTAGTAATTTTAATTAAAGTTCTTTATTATATACAATAATAATGAAAACTGTTGTAAAAATTTATTGTATAAATGTATTAATTTCGAAAATATATATTACTTGAAATACTTAGACTTATTTTACTTACCGTTTAAGATGTTAAGAGATTTGTTTTATGTTAATCGTTTGAATGTGTTATATTATACATTGAGTATAATATTTCATCTTTATTGGCAGATAAAAATAACTTCTTTTTTAATCAAATATTAAATATATTAAAGGATTTGTTCAGTTTTCATTTTACAGTTTAATTACTGTAATTCACAATATTAATAAATTAGTTTTTTTTGGAAAATTATATTCTAAGAATAATAGTTTCTTATAATGATAAAATGTGAAATTACTACTATATATCTATAACTGTATGTATTGGTTTAAGATTATTTTGATTTAATTTTAAACTACAGGTATACCTCGACTTACATCGTTTCGAGTTACGTCGTTCCCGATTATACGTCGTTTGTCAAAAAAGTATACGGAAAAATAAAAATCAAGTTTAAGTCATTTTATTCGACTTTACATCCGTCCGCCACAAATATTGAAGTCGTAATATCACTAGAAAAGCGTTTAAAGCACATAAAATCATATTAAAATATATACATTTACAAGTATGTACTGTATTTACAGAACAGTACATGCATTCGTAAATTTAGATTACTTTTTTCTGTACTCTATTAAAAACTGAAATTTATTTGTTTGTAAGCTTAAAATAGATTCTTATTAACCATATATTATTAAAAATGCATTAATAAATAAAATACAGAACTGGGAATAGTAATTTATGGTTTAGCCTAGTGACAAGTAGATTCGGAGACAAGTAAATTCGACTTACGTCGTTTTTCGACTTAAGTCGTTTTCCTGGAACCAATTACCGATGTAAGGCGAGGTATACCTGTATTATCAAAAACTTGGTTAATGCCATCTAAGTAAGAATATTCATTTTATTAAAATTTTTTATTTTATTTTATTATAAATTCATTGAATGTATAGAGTAATTTTATATATATAATCATAATCAGTTTATTAACATAATAGGCTGTCGCCTGTTACAAGGGGGTACATAATGTTTATTATAAATGAAACAAATATTCGATTACAAAGAATTACACATGTCTACAATTTAAGATAACAACTAATATTTAATATTTTACATTAAAAAGTCTTCTAACACCATTATAGAAATTAAAAATTTCATTAGTGGTAGCCTGATTAAACTTGTCATACATATAGCTCACTGAACTTTGGTTGACATTTTGATCTTCAGTGATCTAAGTCTTGATCTTTATCAAACTCACAGCCGAAAAATAAATGAATTTTTGACAAAAGTTTTTCAGTTAGGACAAGAAGAATAGCCATATTCTAGATATTTACCTTCTAACATTAATCCTCTTTGATTCAGTCTCATCTGGGTAAAAAATTTTTTGACTTGAAAAGTTAAGTTCGTAAAAATGTAATTGTTAATAAACGGATAATTAAAGAGGAAATTATAGTAATATTTCTTACTTCTCTTGCGAATATCCTCAGTGTCTTGAACTATAGAACGTTCTATAGCACCTTGCATTAATTGATTCATATATTGATTATTATTTCTGAGATAGTCAAAAACCAGTTCAATAGAAAATCCGTAATTATTAAATATATAAGACAGTTGAGCTATCCAATTCCGGTTTGTATTTATCTTCTGAGATCTGTTATATAACAATAGTATAAGCCTATTAGACAGATCATCTGTGTTAATTATCTTATGTAACCATTTCAAGCATGCTTTAAATAAGATCATATTTATTTTATATCTCTTGAATTCCAATCGAAGAACGCTCCCTGGCGTATTAAATTCCAATTGATATAACTTACGTATGAATATGTTCTGAAGTTTTTCAAAATTATTAAATTTGTTAAGAGACCAAATAGGAACAGCATATAACAAGGCATTTAGCACTATAGAATTAAACAGTTTAAAATGAATCTTATTATTTCTAATTTTTGCTNAGAAAAAATCCTTAGTTAATTAATTTTCATTATAGACAGCTTTATGCCTCATAAAGTATTTTTCTGAGGTCTGTCTTATCAGGTAAATTACTGTACACAGTGTATTCATTAATTTTCATTTTCATGTAGTAAAGGCTCTATGCCTTCATAAAGGACGTACTTTTCCTTTGTTTAAGGGTATTTGGGCAGTTTATTCTCTGTTGTATTCTCAAGTAAACAATACATACAAGTACAGTACAGTATTTTCTGAGGAAACACTCATACTTATTTTTTTTTAACCCCATTACCGATAACCCGGCATTTTCACAAACTCTGCCAACCTTCCGTCCACATTAGGCCGAGTTTTCGAGACTCTACTGTATATTCTTTCATTGTGAATTCTTTGGATTTATAATCTGTCATTTAGAAAGGACATCCACATTTTCTGGCCTTTACTTTGGAGAAAGTTGTCATCTCTGAATTTGTGGAATTAAAAATAAATCTAGTATTCTAGAATAAGTCAATGGTTTATTTTTTGGAGGGCTTATTTTTGATAATATCTGATATAAAGAAACACTAAAATAATTAATGAGTTAAATTCAAAATAATAATAAAATACAGAGTAAGAATGAAAACAAGAATAAATCTTAAATACACAATATTTTTTCTGAAGTACAGAAATTACAATAAATAGTTAATAATATTTAAGTTATATAAATATATAGAAAATGTAAGCCATCTTATTAGTGACATTTTTTTCAGAATTTTTAGATCATAATTTTTAATAATTAATAATAATGTTTAACAATAGTTAGAGGAGAAAGATTCTGTTTTCTTTGTTTTCTTTTAAGNTACCTTTAATTTTTTATTATTTATCTATATCATAATTTTATTAGATAATATATTTATTGACATAATATAATTAAAAGTAGACAATATATATACATAATACAATTATGTATATATATTGTTTATTACTGCTTTTTTAATATTATTTGATTAATTAAAAGTAAAGTTTTCTTACAACTTTAACACTTAGTTTTATATTTATTTTATAATATATCTTATTTGTTAAAATTTTAAAATATTAAATTTTAATTTTTTTTATGTATGATGAAAAAAAGTTTATTTAGAACAATTAAATGAATACATTCAAATTACAATATACCTATTTTCTTCATCAATATTAATCTGTTTAATTTTTGTTTTAATTGAAATCTAATTATTAAAATTACTATATAATTATATTCAATCTTTGAAATAATTAAGCATAATTAGATTATTTATATATTTTTATTAATAAAATAAAATCAGTGGCTTCAAGTTACAAATTATTATCATTACTTTAGATTTACAAAAATTTTATAATTTAAAGAACAGCATTTTTAACAATAAAGTTCAGCCATTTTAATCAATATATTTAGTTTCAAATATTCATAGTTTCATTTCTATTCCTTCTTATCAAATGTATGAGTTGACATAACAAAAATATTTCATCTTAAAATTTAATTTTTTAAAATAATATTTGCATTAAATGCGTTTATTCATCATATGTTGATTAAAAATTAAAAATTTTTAAATATATTTATTGCCAAACAAAAGAATTAAAAACAAATAAGTATATGTTTGAAAGTATTTCAAAAATCAAATAATACCAAGTTTAATTATACAAAGCTTACTAAAAATAAAATTATTATTATTAATTTTTTTTAATGAAAAAAAAAAGAAAATTTGTTTTTAGTAAGTTTAGTAACTTTGTTTTTAAATTCTCATATTTAATCAAATATAACTGCCCCTCGACCTTAAAGCTAGATGTAATAATCACTCTCGAATAATAGCTGTTTGTACTATTAAGCATTTATGAAAACTTAGAGAAATAATGTACAATTAATAAATATTGTAAACTATGGTTAGCTATCATATTTATTTAATACTCAAACTTTAACAGAAAATGAATTACAGTATATAAAATGTACAATATACAGTATGTGTGTATTTTAATTATTTTCTTATTTCTGTATATATAGAAAGTTATATTCATTATAAAGAAATGGCAATTGGTAGCTTTCAAGTTTAATTTGCTTTAAAAATCAAACTTTCAGAAATAAATATTTAAATATTTTATTAACAATGGATATAAAACTGGTACAGTATATGCAAAAGAAATAAATAATATCTGCTCTCAAATAGCAAATGCAGAGAAAACATGCAGTTTAAAATAGTAGCTGTGGCTATTATCTAAATAAAATCAGTACCGAACTTTCATTGTTGTGTTCAACATTTGAAAAATATGTTAATTGCTAACAAATATACTGTACTGTTAGATTTTAACTTAAAGTAGCCATTGTTAGAAATGAAAAATTATAATTAATTTTTTTTTAATCTAAATAATTTTAAATAGAAAATGTATTAAGAACTAAATTTATAACAACAGTTTAGGAAAAAGATTAATACATTTCCCTAATTTTAATTGTTTCAATTAAAATCAATACAGAATTCTGTTTGTTCCAATTAAAGTAATTAAACCATACTGTAAACGAAGTTAGATAAAATGTTCTTTTTAGCAGTAAAACAACACCTTTTTTTCTTAGAATCCCACCAACTAAATTGCCTTGGTCTGTTTTACTTTTACAACAAAATTGTTGATTGTAGTGGTCAAGTATTACAGTTTAATTTGTAAGCTTTTAAGGATGAAATGTTTACTATCTCAAAAAACATTTAAGTAAATAAACATTTAATCTAACTTCTTTATTTTAGGACTGTGTGTTTGTTAACTGTTACTATTTACAATTTTTTTGTAGTTTTTATTTATAATTTTTTTTTCAGAATTTTTAGATCATAATTTTTAATAATTAATAATAATGTTTAACAATAGTTAGAGGAGAAAGATTCTGTTTTCTTTGTTTTCTTTTAAGTTAAAAAAAATTATGAAATGCTACTTTGAAAAATATTATTGTAAAAGATACTGAAAACATCTTTTAAACAAATTTAAGTTTCTTTATATATTAAATATGTTTTTCTTGAAAGATCAAAAAGTAGCTTTTACTTATTTTCAATAAGGAATGACTATGACATAATGGATTTGACTGCAGATTCATTAATATTTTATCTTGTTATATATTGTAGCCTATATTTCTTTTTGATTATAAAATTATTGAACAAACAAATGAGATAAAAGAAAAGTAGTATTCAATAATCATTTTTGCTAAATTGTTAATATTAAAATAAGATCTTAAATGTATCAATATTCAGCTTTACTGACAATTGCTATAAGATTATCTGAGATACAAAGATTAAATTAAAACAATTTTTCTTCCTTTTAAAGAAAATTTTTAAATATTAAACAGTTTATAAATATTACAAGTTTGCATCAGCAATCTGAAAAATATTTACATATTTATAGTAGTATTTTTATAAAGAGATATCAGTAAGTGAAGAAAACAAGCAGCTACTTTTACTATTAAGTGGATCCTTTAAGAAATAACTATATATTTTTTTTAATTTTAAATTTTTATATAGCATATATAAAATTTAAAATTACAGTTGCAAAGAAAATTTATTAGCTTCTCTTTTAATTGTATATAAATGAAAGTAAATGTAATAATTAAATTTTAATAATTTCCTCCCTGTTATTGTATCCTAAATACAAGATATTTTAGTATAATAAGATATTTAAATTTCTTTAATACCTAGGATTTGAAATACAAAATAAATTCATGTAAAAATTATAACAATATTTAATAATAATCTAATTCCTTAGTACAGGTATGTGCCACTTAACAATGGGGATATGTTCTGAGAAATACATTAAGCAAACATCAAAGGGTAGTTAGATAAATTTTATACAGTGTAACCTACTACTAATATAGACTATATTTAACACAATTGTAACACAGTGATAAGTATTTATATATCTAAATGTAAAAAAGATACAGATGGCTTTGAATTTTTCAGCTCCATTATAATTCTTATGGAATCTGTAATTAAGCAGCACACACCTGCACAACTGAAAAGATATAGAATAACTGCTCAAAACGAATATTGTGAATAAAGAAATTTAATTTAATGATAATATCCATTTCCAAAATTGATCTGTGATTAGTTTAATTAAGTCAGGCTGTAAAATTATATTGTTAGATAATTAGATTTGAAGAACTACATTTAAATTTACATATATTATACAATTATTTCTTCATTGAGAATCTTAATGCTTAAAATTATTTATTGAAGTTCTCTAAAATTAATTTAAAGTCATCTTAAATATAATCAAAAATATTTGCTAAGGTTTAAATAGATAACTTTAGTTTATGAAATGATAGTTATATAGAATACTAATCTCATTTGATTATACTTTTCATATTAATGATTATTATTAGGGCTTATTGTAATAAAATAAATAGGTATATAATAGTATTATCCAGGGCTGTGGAGTTGGAGTCGGAATTGGGGGGAATTTCTGGCCAGAGGAATTGGAGTCGAAAAAAACGTCGACTCCGACTCCCGCATTTTAAATTTACTTTATTTATTTTTAATTAAATAAAAGAAAATTTATTATATATTTAAATTTTTAAAAATCTTTTTGTATTTTGTTAGAATTCATTTATTTTAAATACAAAATGCATCAATTTAATTTATTAGATATGTAGTATTTGTATTTAGTAGTTAAATTAGTTTGGCCCAATTGAATTTGAATATTTTTGAATCATTCCTTTATTATCTCTGCTCTAAATAAGTACTCTATTTTTCTGAATGAGCCAGACTAATTGATCAGAGTACATATTTTTTTTCTGAACGAGGACTGATGTAGCTAGCTAGATCACACTTTTTAGTTGGATTAACTCTTCTGGAAGGGTGAAATTGAAGTGCAAATTCTGTCGAATGTATGTAGATGTAGAATTTTATCGCCCCCTTTCTCCTCTTATTAAATATTTGTTAAAAATTAATTTTTTTTTATACAAATAAATATTAATTTAAGTTAAATATTAAAAATACTAACTATAAAAGTATTTGGGTAAACTCCTTGGGCTTCTTTCAGAGTTCAGAGTAGGGTATCCCCCTACGAGCACTTCCGCCCTCATAAAATGACTTGGTATTTAATTTTGTTGGAGTCAGCCTACTAAAATTATCAGGAGTTGGAGTCATATCAGAGTTGAGTGTTTTTTTTATCGACTCCACAGCTCTGGTATTATCTTTAGATGGTCATATTCAGGGATGCCCATATATTGTGGCATTTGGGGCATGTGTCCCTTTTCCTAATCCCAAGGGTGCTACAAATTCCATTATCAACAACAGAAAATTCATGACTTCTAGCCTATTCCACAAATATAAAAGAAACTAATGAACGATATTTTTCATTGTCCCATTCAACTTAGTTGTATGTTGACCAACACTTCACATTGAAAACAAGGAATGTTCCTTGTTTTCAAAGCCAAGTTAGTCCCAATTGCAACCAGTGCTACCTAGTGGGAGTACCGATCTGATATTGACTTACAGTTTGAAGCTTCTTNCGGAGTTAAGGTACGAACGATCGTGAGGTCCAAGGTTAAAAGACGGCCTAGCTCTTGGCGGGCCAATGTGTATTTCGGGCAGACAAGCCAATAGTGTGCGAAAGTTTCTGGCGAGCCACAGTGGAGGCAATCTGGCGAGGCGCTTTGGCGTCGAGAATAGAGGAAGTTGTTCAGGGGGGCCGTATCTGTTCGAAGTCTAGCCAATAGGGTTTCTGTGTGGCGAGACGAGGCGTGATGGTATATCCAAGGGGCGAAAGGTCGGAGATGGTCGCGACCTTTTAAATAAGATCGTATTTATTTTATATCTCTTGAATTCCAATCGAAGAACGCTCCCTGGCGTATTAAATTCCAATTGATATAACTTACGTATGAATATGTTCTGAAGTTTTTCAAAATAATTAAATTTGTTAATATAAGTACAGTGTATATATATATATATATATATACACTGTACTTATATTAAACATAAACAACAAATCCACATATTTTCTTGTAGAAATTCTAAATTAAAAATTTATTTATTATAATTATTAAAAATTATCACTAGATGGTAGCTTAACCACCTACCTCTAGACATACTGGTATTACTTTTATATTAATCATAAACTTTGCCTTATTATAGCTCAATAATTTGGCAATATCATCTGGATTTATTTTACTTAATTTATATTATTATTTTGAATATTGAAATATAAAATAACAAATTTTATAAATGATTTATAATTAATTACATTATCAATCTTTAAACATTGTGCTCAATTAAATAAAATTAATTTATTTAAAGTAATTAAAAATATATATATGTTTAGCATATATTGACAACTTAAATATTTTTCACAATTTAAATTAAAAATAGTAATGCTATATTTACTTATTTTTGTTTTATTCCTTTTTCTTTCAAGTTATTTTAATAATTTAAGATTTTCATTTCAAAATTCACTTACCAAATCTTTCCAATAATTTTTTATTGATCTTAAAAAAATTGAATCTGAAATTTTTATCAAAGTTTTGATAATCAGTATTATTTTAACTCTCATTTATATTATCTAAGTATTGCAGTTATAGACATACATTTATTAAATATAAAAATGAAAATAAATATTTCATCCAATAACGTATGTTTATCATAACATATTTTAGTTGATGAAAGGCCACTCTGTGTAAATATTTATATTGGTATTTTATTTACTGAAAAATATAAATGCTTATCACTTATCATTTATTTTTCTCTAATTTTAAATACATACTATACTAGATATTTTCATGGATAAGCTCTGAGTTTAATTTTAGGAAAACAAAGTAACTTTAATGTAAAGTGTTATCAACAAAACTAAGTCTTATGACATTTCCTTTAAAAAAATAAGCCATTTATTTTTGAAAAATTATGAATTAATAAAAATTATATCATTAGAATGAATCAAAATATTCATTTCTATTTTTATTATTGTTTTCTAATATTTCAATATTATTATTATTTTTATTTTCCAATCATCCAGATTCTTCAGATTCATTGGATCTAACTAAAGTCGATCTATCATAAGTTTAATGATGGATTTCTTCTGAGGCAGCTGTAAGCTGCTTTGGCTACTAAACAAGTTTTGAAACTTCTTACAATTGATTATTTTTCACATTGAGAAGAGTTGTAGAAATGAACTTCAAAATGGTTTCTCAATTTGTTATCTATATCTATAAATGAGGATGTTTGTTTGTTTGTTTGCTATAAACTACTAGGCTGTTTGACAAATCGCTATAAAACTTGGCAGTTATGGTCAAATTTTTCTAACTTAGATCATGTCATACATCCCATCCCAAATTATCAATTGGATTTCTATTTATCGATTAATTTCTGTCTACATTTGATTTACTGGCTTTACATAGAGTACCATCTTTTGGAAAAAATTTAACAAAATAATTAACTAAATATAATTCTAACAAAAAAGAATATAATTTTATATTCACTGAATTACTGGGACAATGATATAGTTTGAAATAGATGTGGCATTATGTCATTACTGCGACAAGTAGCACATAGCACTTGCTTGCGTGGAGTGTAGTAGTGTTTTGTCCCTGTTCATCATACTTTTCCTGTTTGCAAAAGAATCATGCTGGTTATATATCTCCATTCGAGGGAAATTTTTAAATTGAAATAACATGACTTGTGGTACAAATTGGAAGTTTATATATAATTAATCTGGTTCTCTTTCTCTTATGATTTCTATGTCTGGTCTTGACTTTCATCTTTCTAACTTTGTTCTCAAGATTAAAGGAGGACAGAGATGAATGGATAGACAAAGGTGGAAATTTATGTCTTCAACTTTTTGAAATTGCATCCTAATAAGTAACTTTTGGTAACCAAGTGAATAAAACCACCAAACACCAGTAGTCAGTCATGGGTTTGTGCATGGCCAGTGCACTGGCCATGTGGAGTTTTCTGGGTTTACTTTACATTATTAACACTTAAATTGGGGCCAGGTTTATATAAAAGTCTTTGAGATGCATCCTCCTTGGCAGATCATTCACGTGTTGTGTTGCAGTAACCAAATAAACCGAACTAATTCTAATAAGTGGTTATTTGTTATGACATCGTCACAACTTTTCATCACAATGTTCTCAATTCTTTTAGTGGTGTCTTTCCCCTGTATGTCATACTTTTCCTGTTAGCAATTGAGTTGTATCGGTCATCTATTTAACTTCATTTGGGGAGAAAATTTTGAATTGAATTAAAATAACGTTATTTTCATTCCAAATGGGAAGTTCCTTTATAGTCTGGGCCTCCTGCCCTAAGCTTTTCACATCTGGTCTCAACTTTCATCTATCTAACTTCTTTCTAGAGTTTAGGAAGAACAAACAGACAAACAGGAACGACAGTCGGAATTTACAGGTCTACAATTTTTTCAAATTGCAACCCAATAATTTTTCTAAATGCAATATTTATGAGAACATACTTCCTACATAGTTTATACAAATCTGTTGCCAAAATTTAAACACTTTATTATCATATAAAAGGAATTATCCTAGCATTTTTACAAGATTTTTGTATTTAAACAAGTTTTATATGATGTCTTTTGGACATTAAGGTTAGCAACTTTGATCACATGGGGCAATCACAACCTGTTTAACATGGATCACTTTTCAAATAATCATACTAGACCAGTATTAATTAGTAGTCATTGACCATTCTTTCTTCCAGGAGGTGGTCAACTAGTACTTTTGGTCGAATTACTTTAACCTCTTACCACAACAGTCTCTTCTTTCTATTGGACCAGCAGTATGATGGCATTCAAATAGGAAAATTACATAATATAAGGTTGCTGGAAAGCACAAAATATGAATTAAGTGGTTTTCGAGGGTGTTGAGTTTAAATATTTGGTTCATTTTTTCTTACAAAATTTGATTCATTGGAAGATTACCATTTAATATTTGGCTGTGAATGGAACAGTTTGTTAGTACTAACATTAGAAAAAATAAGATACTTTAAAAATTTTAAGATATCATATTTTCAATTGCTGTCTTCTTGATCAACAAAATTGTGGTCTTATATGGTTTTTGTTTTAATGTTTGTTATATTATAGTATTTGATTTATATAACTACAAAGGTTACCTTATGCAAGGGTTTGTCATAGCAAGTGACCAATATAACACATTTTAAAAATTCTTTATATCTCTACTGTACACAATTTAAAGAAATTTTAAAATGTGTTATATTGGTCACTNTTACATGCAATTATTTTTAATATTCTAATTTTCATGTAAAAAATGTTTGGATAATATTCAGTATGACTTGTGTAATATTAATATTTGTTTTTATAAAATTGCAATTTATCTTGTAATGTTTATAAATTACCACCGCCTCACAATAGAGTAATTTCTATATAATACCTTCATTGTATTTCATATAAAGAAAGCTTGTCTGGTTTATTCAGTCTTCAATGTCATTGTGAACAAGTGAGTAGAACATGTGATGTGACACTTTACTCCTTATAAGTTAAAAATTGTATTCTTTTAGTTGCATTTAGTACTCCAGAAAACAATCAGTTATTGGTGTCATCCATCTTTCCCTTGTAGTGCATCTGCATTTTTAGCATGAATAATGTATGTTCAGAAGAGTGTCCTCGGACTGTATCTGTCGGTTTTAAACAGATAATTGCCTTTAAAATTGATGACTATGTCCGACAGTCGGGAGTTCGGTACGGAGAAGCAACTTTAGATAAAGTAAGATGAGTTATTGTCTCTGAAGTTTGATGATACACTTGCAAGTTGATATGTTGTATCTTATCTGCTGTATAAAATCGCCTTTTTTCCCCCTATATTTTTTAATAAGAGCTTATGTTTCAAATATTAACGCATTAATAAGTCCAATAAAGAAATGGTAATTTAAAATCGATTTCCATCCCGTGTAATTTAGAATTAACGTAAAATTTATTTAGTTTACTATTTAATTCGTAAAATTAAGCTAAAGTAAAATTACGGGTTAAGTTTAAATATAATACTGTATTTTGTATTCTTTTAAAATAATACCATACTTCTACACTCTCAAAAAGGGTTATAAATAAATGCAGAGTATTACGGTATAGCTATTTTGGTAAATATTAATCGAAAATATCTGGGAAAGAATGATTAAAAATTGATGAATCGTCTTAATGGTTCTTTAATCTACTCTGTGAAAGAATAATAAATGTACTTGTACGAAGAAATAAATCAGTTGGCTATATCCTTCCAACGATTATAATTCAGTAATTAATATTTCATATAGATCTACAATAAAATAATTGTCTATTGAATTACGGATATTTTCAGCCTAGCTATTTTTTTTTTCAATTTAATTGCACTTTAAAACAACTACCGACGAAATAAATAACGAGAAATTAAAAATGCAATATAAAATTTCTTCTGTTATTCCTATCAGAAATATTAGTAAACGAGTTCAAACATTTTATAGCATAGATTACTATAGAATTTTGCTTTTACAAAAATCTAAAAATATGTAGTTAGAATTATAATTGTAGTTTAGTTACTCGCTGAAACTAAATATTAATTACTGTGTATGCGAAATTTTAATTTAATTGTCTTAATCGTTGCATTACATATCAGTAGATATTAGGAGGAAGACTCGAATTCGTCCCTACCTATTGTACTGTATACATCCCCTGTGCCTTTGGGGATGTAGCAACTACTGTGGATAAAACGTAAACTCTTAGATATTGTACTTGTGTCTCTCGCGTTCAAATCTTTTTCCTGTACTTATTTAACTTTTTTTCTTCATTTCTTTATTTACAAAGGTAAGGGGGACAGGAGCTTCCTATACTTTCCCTAGTTACTCTACTGTTAAATATGGTAATAATAGCAGAATTAAAATATACATAATTTTTTACACAAATATATATTTAAAAAGTAGTATTTGTTTAAGTGTTATATATATATATACTATTTCTAAAATTATAGCAGGACAATATGCATTATAATTTAATAATAGCAAATAGTTTTAAAAAACAAATAGATTGCATATGTTGAGATGTAGATCCAGCTATTTCTGATAACAAGAAATTTAATTAAATAATCGAAAATTAACTAGAAAACTCTATAACGAGTTAGAATAAAAGTTGTACTTCAAGGTTATCGTTAGATTCTTATCCATTTATTTCGTTTAAATAAGTATATTAAAATTCCCACTTTCATAAGAAAATGGGAAGAAGAGAAGTGGGACATTATTAGATGTATTTTTGATTAAAATAAAATAAATAAATATCCTCAATTGTGCCTTTAAGAAACAAATACCGATCATCACGTATGTACACATTACTACTACTAACATACGTGAAATTTAGCTTATTAAAATTAGCTCTTCCCAAGCAATAATTTTAACCAGGACTCGTTTTTATTTTTATTTTATTTTTCTTTTTACAAAGCGAAGTGCAATTAAAGTTTCATTAAATTTGCAGAGAGAAAAAAGGAAATTTCGATTAATTTGATCTCAATTATAGAATGTAAGCCTAGACCATCACATTAAAAGTTTCGAAAGAAAAAAAAAATAATAAAAAAATAATTGATCCTAGTTGCATTATGTAACTTATTTACGTAATCCATTCAAAATAATTACATCGTCTGATTTATGGGAATATATATTAATGTTTTTTTTAAATAGAATATTTATAAGCAAATTTATGTTAAAAAAATTAGTAGAAGTTAATTAAATTTAAGAATAATTTCGAAATTTGTAGTATACAATCGAATATTAATTAATAGTAAATAATTTATGCGACTTTTTTTTACCTGCTGGTAGTTTAGAGAAGTAACATTGAACCCGGTCGTATTGACAGTTTTTAATGAATACGTGTAAATTAGTGCTTGACAAGATTTATATCCGTGTCATAAAATGTTACTTTTTTTAATGCTCTAGGAACTTAAATCATGTAGACAACACTTCTCACGAGTCACTTAAATGGACCCCACTCATTAAAAATGTCTTTTTTTACGATTCCAAATGACGTATGATGTGTGTAGAATTATTTACTTAAATTTCTATTATAAGAAATAATTTTATAAAATAATTTCTAAATAAATATCTGTTTTTTTGAAGATATAATTTAATGATTTTAAAATGTATAAAAATCTTAATGAAAACAATAAAAAAAGTGACGAGTGACTTACGTCCGTTCTGAAGAAATTGTGATCCGCTGACGTTTCATCACGTGATGTATACGTCATACCATCACAATGTCCGTCAAGAAAGCGGATGAAAACATCTCTCCCCCACAAGAAATATGTTTGTATTCGTGTTATAAGTTAAATAGAGGAACTAAATAAGATATTAAGTACTTTAAAATGGAAGCGGTATCATTATATACTATTATATTAATTGAATTAATTTAAGAAACTATTATGTTGTGAGTATATAAAAAAAAAAAATCCTATCGACTATTATGTATATTTACATCATTGTTAAGTTCATAGTATGAGAAGAAATTTTTATTCGGGGGGATGAAAGTACAGTATCATTCGGGAAAATAAGCAACTAATCACGTGACTTAATAGTTTTTCTATTTGATTACGATGCGTTCGACTGTTGGACCTCTGGTGAGAAAAGTTTCCATTTTATAATAAAATATCAATTAAATAAAATTAGATCCAATTTTTAACAACAAATTTAGTTTAAATTAAATTTTGCTAATGGATTTTTATGAAAAATATTCGTTATCTTTTAATTTTTTCGTCCATATAATCTACTGATAATACTTTACGTCAAATAAGATCATTAATATTAACAAGCGATCTCGTTATAAACCGCTCATTTTAAAGTTTAATTATAAAAATAAAAATTATTGAGAAATTTTCAATTTATAAAATTATTAATAATCAGTTTATCAATTAATTTAATGTAAAATAAAACGTTTTATTATATTTTATATCATTTAAAAGCTAAGAGATTGATATGCATTAGAAGATTCGTCGCGCTACTTTTTCATATACTTTCTAATATTCTGAATTATGCTCACGAGTTAAAAGTATTCAATAACACGTTATTCGCGATAGTTTCTTTAAGGAAATTAATTATATAATTTGTTTTATAGTTTAAATTAATTAAATAATATAAAAATGTAATAGCGATTCAGACTAATAGTCATAATCGCTATCATATTAATAATAATAATCGTTCAATATGTACTAATTATTAATATTTAATATATGTATATATATATATATTTAAAATTTGTATATAATCTGTATAATTCTCTTTATTTATTAAATAAATAAAGAAGATTGGATTCTAGTTGGAAACTCCAACGACAGATGTCGCTAATGAACAAACTAAAGGCGGTCGCCATTTCGCAATTAGAACAAAATGTGAAATTTAGAAGATTAGAAAAGATAAATGTATTTTTGTATAGAGGTATGTTGAAACGATACATTCCATTGAAATTAATGTCTTGTGATAACTTTACGAATTTTTATCGTGTATTATTTATTTATTTATTAAAGCGCCTGTAAAACATGTTTCACTGCACAGCACCATGTGCTTTACAGTGAAGCATACTTTAATAAATTAGTTTTTAGATTAGCTTTGATTATTATGTATTCAAAATGCATTTTGAATACATAATATTTAAATTTTTAGTAATTTTAATTAAAGTTCTTTATTATATACAATAATAATGAAAACTGTTGTAAAAATTTATTGTATAAATGTATTAATTTCGAAAATATATATTACTTGAAATACTTAGACTTATTTTACTTACCGTTTAAGATGTTGAGAGATTTGTTTTATGTTAATCTTTTGAATGTGTTAAATTATACATTGAGTATAATANAATAATGAAGTTTTTTTTTATAGCAAATATGATTATAGATTTAAAAATTTTTAATTAATATTATTAATTAAATTTAATAATTCAGAGTATTTGTTTTAAAGGCAGAAGATGCTGTGTGCCTTGCAAATTTCTGTGACATTATGCGATGTGATGTACTGAGCGTCTTGTACAACAGAAATAAAAAGTTATTAGGCCATAGTATAGATGAAAATATGGAAAATAAATTGAAAAAAGAAAACAAATCCTTCCAGTCATCAGAATCCTGTGATGAACAAAAACTTCAAAATTTACAGAACAAATGTAAGGTAAAGAAGCAAATTTTAATTTAGATTTTATATAATTCTGACAATTTCTATTTTTAATATTTTTCACTTTCAAAACTTTGCCTTCATACAATATATTTTAAAATGTCAATACAGTATGTTTTAAGAAAGTAAACTAAATTCATAAGTAATTCATATGCAGCTTTTTTCCCCTGCTGAGATTGTTAAATTTTAAATAGCTTGAATATCTAGTTTACAAAATAGACAAATGATGAAATATTAAGGATATTATGTTTGTGCTTCTAAACTGTAATTTTTTTTTTTGTAACTTTAAAGCACTTATGATGCAATAAAATTATTAATCTAGTAATTTATACAGTAATACTTTATTATCAAATGATGTACTTTGCAACTTATAGAAAACAGAATGTGAATATGAATGTGATATTTGAAAAAATTTTATTTAATTGTATATATTAAATAAAATATCCATGATATATATATATATCCATGGTGCTTGGGCCATTTGGAACCTTACCACTTGGACAACCATTTTATGTTTCTCTGTTTACAACAGTTTCTCTCCAGTATGTATGTATGTATGTATATTTATTATATAGCAAAACAGTTCAAAGAGAAATGGAGACATTAAAAATTGAGATTAAGAAAAAATTTTTCTTAAGCTTGTGCTTGTTTAACTCATCATAAAAAATTTTTTGGTTTTAGTCTTAATTTTTCATATTAACTGGAAGATAGTGTAATGAAAATTTGAAATTGAATATTCAAATTCTATAGAATATCTTATTATTTGGCTCTGTAAATGTCACTCAATAAGAACAATATTAGGCTTTTAAATGTTTTACTATTGTTGTTGTTATTGTTTTGTTGCCATTAGTATCAGAAAATAGACAAAGCTTTTCTCTCTATTTTAATAGGTATATAAATATGTATAGTATTTGACTTTTATATACTGTATAGACAAATATTAAGAATAATTATTAGCATCTCAATAATATGAAATCATTGGAAATTTTTTAAAATTTCATATGTTTTATGTAAAATGTATTTGAGGATTAACACTTTTATAATTATAGGGCATAATCCGACAGTGCATTATTGGTTTGTTAACAACTCTTTCTCTGAAAGATTTCCAAGATATTGAAGGTAAAATATTTATTTTATATTATTATATTTATTCATATTTATATTTTGTACATTAATTTATATTTGTTTCATATAATAGTACATTTTACAAAATTAAATTGATATTAAGAAAATTTATTTAAATCTGGAATTTTAATTAAATTATTACATAACATTTAAATTTTCACAGATTTTGTATTTTGAAATATATGTTAATATTCCTTAATCTATATTTTAAAATATATTAATTTTAAAAAGTTTAGAATGTTATTTAAATCAAAATTTTATCATCTAAATAATAAAATAAAATTAATGATTAAATGATGTACAGTCAGTTAAGAAAGTTAAATAAACAAGTTTTGTGTTAATATTATAACTAATACTCTCTAGTAATGATAATGTTAACAGCTAATATGCAAATTTAAGAAGTACGTAATGAAAACCATAATATTTTCACAAAATATTTTTTATTTAATAAAAATTAATACATTTCAGATGACTTAACAAATGCTATATGTTCCTACCTGACTTGTGAACTTTATTGGGAAGATTTTCAAGAAGACGTAAGATATATTTCTTGAAATAAATTATATTTTAGTGTAGTGTAAAGTATTAAGTTATGGTACATACATTTTAATCAGTATCAATTTATATTTTAAATTATCATGATTTATGTAGTGTTCTATAGTCTTAAAAAATTCTAGAATTAGTAAACAAATAAAAAAATTTTCTCATATAATAGTACAGTTTTTAAGTAATTTTAATAAGTTTTTAAGCAATTTTAATAATTTCTTTTATTATAGTGCTTTTTTTTTTAATTTCAAAATTAAATTTTATGGTCTGTTAATTTAAAAATCTTTAAATTTGTTAAAATATAAAACATTTTACATTATACTTTGATTTAAAAATATTTTAAAATAATTTGTTGATTGATATTTCTTTTGTCTTTAGGTACGCCATGTTCCAATACTTTTCTGTATAATTATTGGAATAATTGTGATTGGAGGATTCTGTTTATGCTATTATATGGTTTGGGTGTTGTTTGAGTAAGTTAACAGTGTGTGTTTTCTAAGTAAATTTGTTATTTAACTTTATGTAAATTTTAAGGAGATTGAACTTTTAACAAAAGATTGAATTTTACTTTTCCCCACCTAACTTATGATTTTTAAGTTTTGCTTATTATTATTATTTTTTTTAACATATAAAACCTTTATATAGTAATAAAATTAAACAGTTGAATTTTGGTGCAGCAAGTATTGATATAACAATGAATATCTCCATAATGAATGTAGTTTGCTCTGCAGTGTGTATTAGCTTAACATGAAACTTTCTCTGATTTGAACAATATCCTTCTAATGTGATAAATCTATGTCTAGCAATACATTTTTTTCTATACTGTATCTGTAAAGTACACAGTATTTTCCTTTTTCTACAACTATAAAATTAAAATTAAATTTACTGCATTATTGATTTACCACTTGATTTTAGAATTAAAATGTGCTATATTAATACAGCAATTCTGCCGTGGACATTATCTGCAGTTAGTAGTCATCAGTATTGATGAGCAGGGTTGATAGATTTACATGGGGGTTTTTTTGATAGTTTAGCATCTAAAGTTTTTGTTCAGTGCTTACAATTAATTAACATTTTTTTCTTTGTTAGGCTGAAATAAGCTTTTGAGCATAATTTTTTGATAACTTTTAAGGAAATAAGTTTTAACTTTTTCTAAACTATTTTGTACTTTTTTGGGTTTGATTCTATCCTTTCCAGTTTTTTCAAGAAATTATAAATTATAGTAAACCTGTAAGTTACAGTAAAATCTTGAAATTAAGCAGAAACCGATCGTACTAAGTAAAAGTATTTGTAACAAAACCTCTTTTTGTTTTAGAATTAGTGTAATTTGCAACACTAAGACATCTCTACACTTTTGAAGAGAGCTTTATTGAATTTTAAATGAGTTTATTATATTAATTACAAAAAGCACTATTATTCAAGAAATTCTAAAATATAATTATTTTTAGTTTTACTTATTTAAACTAGGAAGATTTTTTTGCCTAGGATTCAAGTTCTGATTGATTTTGGATTTTGATGTTTAAGTTATACTGTAGAAATAATATGCAAAATCACTTAAATCTTCTAAAGGGGTTAAATAATACTAAGGTTTTCTGTTCTAACGTTATCTGACTTTATAGAAATAATGTTGACAATGTTAAATGAGAAAGGGGAGACTTTTTAAAAACTTATATAGTCCCTATAACAATAAATCTGTCTACAACAATATTTTTTCTTGTTCTGGTAAATATTGCTGTAAAGGGATTTGACTGTATTACATTGAAATGATTAAGTTGTTGTTATCTAAGGATTTTTTTGGTCCTTTTTCATGCAAATATTATTTCGTTTAATCAGTCAAGATTAATTTCAAGGGGATGATAATCTCTCCTAAGAAACCAAAAAAATGTTTATGAGATATCAAATAATCAATGAAAGCATTTAAGTAACTATACTTCTAATGAAGGTGATGTACTAGTCACTAGGGTACAGCTCAATTCTTTAATGGAGCACTTTATCAAATGAAAATCAAGATCCAAATAGAAACAATATTCTTTTTTTCTTTCTTTAAATGGTTCTTCATATAATCTGGATATCTGTATGTTACTAATTTATTGCAATTATGAACTGAAGTGTATGGAGCAATGGCTGCTCCTGTTGGTATACAGTAAGAAGGATTATGTAAAGATTTTATTTTTGTTCTAGTAATTTTCTGCAGATTATACATGTGAAAATGCAGTAGTTAGAGTTTTTCTATAATATAGAATAAATATTACAGTAATTTTCTCAGTGAGGAATACCATAAAATTTTTTTTGTAATTTCCTGTTTTTTTTATAAAAATATTTTTTTGTTACATAAAATGAGTGATTATCTTTTTTTTTTTTCTAGATCTCCTCATCACCCAAATGTATGCTGTAATGGTTTGCATGTAAACAATCTCATTTATAACAATCATTCAGGAACTTATGTTCCTTACAGTAATTACCATAGAATTACAGGAAAGGGAATGGATGGAAAGAAGAAACTACCATAAAGTAATTTGTGCTTTCAAATGAATTACGTCCATAATGTTACAAAAAGAGAAATGTCTCATTGAATCATGGTACAACTAAAAAGTTTTAAAATTATTTTAGTTGTATTTATTTCTAATTTTTCATTTAAAATTAGTCTTTTTTTTTTTTTTGTTTACTTTAACAGTACAAATTTTATAAAATTCTATTTAATTATCAAATATTTATTTCAAACACAGAAATATTTTCCATTTTATGTTTTAAATTATACTTCATTTAAAGAGAAATACTTTTATCTTACCATGTAAACTTTTTCAACTAGAATTTCCATTTTATACTGAAATGAGAAGTCGACACTGTCAAATTAACTAATTGCCCTTTTGCCTTAAACACTTTTTTTACTCAGCAAGCTTTAATAGAACAAAATTATAAATTTGTACTGTGTATATATATATATATATAAAAAATTGTACTCTAGATATATTATATAGATGGATTCAAAATTGAAAAAATGTTGAATGTATTTACTTGTTATATAACATAATATTTGAAGTTTCATTATTTAAAATAACAAATATTAAATCAAAGATTATAATTAAGTTGAAAGAGACATTTGATCAATTTATAGAATAATTTTATTTAATTTAAAACAAATAATTTTGAATTATGGCACTTGTAATAGATGTATTTTATATGGTACATGTAGTTTTATTTCTTATATATATGTGTGGTATATGTGATTTACGAAATTTTTATATATGTATTTTTATCTTGTTTGTTGTTTATGAATAACATTAATGTTATGGCTGTATGTTATACATATTGTTTGTTCGATTCATAAATTATTAGAACTTTTTATTGTTTTAAAATTAAAATATACAATACTCACTATATATGTTAAAATTAAGGAAAGATAATTTAGAACATGAGTAAGAGATTTAACATTTTTTCTTTAATTATCATATGTAGAATGTTTATGTTATTGTTATAATACAGTCGACCCCCCCTATAACACTGTTGATTTTTCCATTTTATATGAATTCCATGTTGTATGAGTCACTTAGATTTTACAAATACATGAACCCTTCACAGTCCGGCACACGTATTTGTAAAATCTAAGTGACTCGTACAACATGGAATTCATATAAAATGGAAAAAATAACAGTGTTATAGGGGGGTCGACTGTAGTTATATTTATTTTTATTTTTTTCTAAATGCTGTTAACATATTTCCAGAATTGGTAAATTTTTTTTACAATAAATTTACCGAAAAAATGTTTAAATTTAATCTTAACGTGCTGTTCATTAATTGTGTGTACATTTTTTGAGTCATTTCTGACTTCTTCTCTCCCTATTGTGTACAATGATGTACTTTTGGAAAACCCCTTCCCCTTTAGTTACATATACAATAGTTCATGAATCCCCAATGTTGAAGGAATGATTTAGTTCAGCAAATATTTTCTGACTGATAGTTTATTCACATGACTAGTCAATAGGCTTATATGAATAAATTTGTATGTCACTAAAATATCACTAAAAAAAGTCTATGTAGACAATGTCTTGACTCTCTCTCCCTTGCATTGTGTACAATGATGCACTTTTTGTGATTCTCCTCCCCCTTTAAACTGTATACATAATTAATGGACAGTTCCTGGTAAGATTAACAGTTTTAAATGATAAAAAGTTTTCAGGGCAATAGGAGTTAGATTATATATAATAATAGATTACATTTAATTGGTAAGCATTATAAATACTCAGATTGTAGTTTGACATAAAGAATACAAAAATAGTTGTATAAATCATGAGCTTATTTAAAAGTAGTAATCTACAGTTCGAAAATACAAGGCACATTCAATAGAAAACTGGAAAAATGCCTTTAAAAGTTGGGAGAATGAGCAATAGCATAGTAATTCTGACACATGAAACTTCAAAGTCAGAGGCAACAGTAACTGCAACTGGCAACAGATCGATAAAATGGCAGCACCTCTCCAGCAGTGTAATCCTGTCTGATTTTTGACAAAAACCAATTGACATCCATTGGCACATGCAGGTACAGTAAGGAAACAAAGGAACTAGCACCACAAAAGAAAAAGGAAAAAATAATTAGAAAATTTTCCAAAAAGTTTTTTCTAATTAAAATTTATTTATATTTGTTGCATCATCTATTTCTATACTACTAATGAATTAGCAGTCACATAAGATGAAAATTTTATTGGTTTCACTTCAAAACTTGTTTTTTTTTTTTTTTTGTTGAACTCAGCTTTCCCATGATTAAATCCCAAGTTTGTCACTGGGTGTATGAGTGAAGTTCTAAGGTTCCAAAAACGGCTGCAGTTTTGTGGAAGATTCTCCATGACATTCACTGCAATCCTTGGCATTGCTTACTGTATCTGCATGTGCCAATAGATGTTCATTTTTGTCAAAAACTGGACAACACTACACTGTTCTTGCTTTGTGCACTGTTGGAGCAGTGTCACTATTTTATCAGTTATTTTATCTTGTGCATCGACATGTTGCCAGTTGCAATCATTGTCGCCTCTGACGTGGAAGTTTTGGTTGTCAAAATTACTATGCTATTGCTCATCCTCGCAACTTTTAATGGCACTTTCTTGGTTTTCTATTGAACATATCTTGGATTTAATAACCATTTGTTTAGTTTTTTTTTATTAGTATTAGACATTTTACATTCTGTGTGCTATTTTAAATAATCTTGAATATTTACTTTTATTTGCTAAGACAATTAGTTTGTATTTTTTAGTTTTAATTGCATAAATGGATTTGCTTTATACTAAATCTTCCTTCCTTCCATCTCACAGAATCTTCCAAATGTAAAAAAAAAAATTTTTTAGAAGTATATATCTTCTGATAATAGACTAAAATGTAAAATTAAAAATATAAATAGATTTGCTTTATACTAAATCTTCCTTCCTTCCATCTCACAGAATCTTCCAAATGTAAAAAAAAAAAATTTTTTAGAAGTATATATCTTCTGATAATAGACTAAAATGTAAAATTAAAAATATAAATATCATTTCAAAATGGTCCTTGGTTTAATGTTTAAGATGAATACTGAATAAAGACAGATAAAAACTTTAATCTATACAGTTTAAACATGAATAATTTTATTTTGTATTGAAAGAATGGTACCATAAAGATACTTAGATTTTGAGATTTGAGAATTAAATTAATATGGCATAGTTATTTTATTTCAGAATATTAAATATATCTAAACAATTTAATGCATTTAATGTTGTTATGAAAATTTAGCCACATAAAAATAAAATATAAACTAATATTTTCTTTTTATGTGATTAAATTTTCATTAAAAAGCTCACAAGATTCAATAACATGTATTCAATCGTAAATAGGTAATTTTGAAAAATGTATTTTAACGTTGCACATAATCTGTTTAATCCATTTTAATGGTGCGCCTAGAGTAACTATTAAACTTAATAGTTACTCTAGGCGCACCATTAAAATGATGTGCATTTCTCAGGTTATTTTAATAATTTGTTTCTCAGTGTATTTATAAAATAAATAAGTAAAGTAAACATCAAAAATTTTGCTAATTTTTATCTGAAAGAAAAGCTTTATTTATTAATATATGAAATAGAATGTAAGCAAATACTAATACTGTAGTATTTGATTAAAAATAATCTGTTATAAATGAATAAAATTGTATTACAAATACACAGGAAAGATACTTTAAGTATTGTCTCAATATTTAAATTTTTAACCAGTTTGATTTTGATTAAGGAGTTGAAGAAATAAAAATGCTTGCCCTTGAATTATTACATTGGAAAATGACGTGTTATACATCATTTCCCAATGTAATCATTGAGGCAGTGGTGCATCCAGGGGATGGACCAAGGGACACTGACATCCCTAAAGTAAAAGGAAAAGAAATACTAGTAAATTTTCCAGAAATATTTTCCTAATTAAAATTCATTTTTTTATTTATATTGTGTTCTATTTCTATATTACTTATGAATTAGCGGTTACTTAAGGTGGGAATTTTATTTAATTCACATTAAAAAGTTTTTTATCTGGTCAACTCAGATCCTTCCAAGATTAAATCTTGAGTGCACCACTGTTTTGCGGTATTAGAATTGTCAGGAGGTCATGCATCATCTTATGGTATACCATGAGGTGATTCGTGATGTGACCACTTGCAATCAGAAAGTATAAACTTTGATAATATTCCATGAGATATGTTTATAACACTACTGTGCAGCATTACGTCCTTTGTGTGCAGTTCATGATATCAGTACATATTCAGATATATGTTAATCAGATCACTTTTGTTCTTTGTCCTGCTAGGAATCCACTCCGGAAGTTTGTTCCCATTGTTTGGAACAACCCTGTATATTTTCAAATGTACTGTGGGAACAATAATGTATATAAATACTAAAACAATCAACTGAGATNTTTCCAAAAATATTTTTTATTTAATAAAAATTAATACATTTCAGATGACTTAACAAATGCTATATGTTCCTACCTGACTTGTGAACTTTATTGGGAAGATTTTCAAGAAGACGTAAGATATATTTCTTGAAATAAATTATATTTTAGTGTAGTGTAAAGTATTAAGTTATGGTACATACATTTTAATCAGTATCAATTTATATTTTAAATTATCATGATTTATGTAGTGTTCTATAGTCTTAAAAAATTCTAGAATTAGTAAACAAATAAAAAAATTTTCTCATATAATAGTACAGTTTTTAAGTAATTTTAATAAGTTTTTAAGCAATTTTAATAATTTCTTTTATTATAGTGCTTTTTTTTTTAATTTCAAAATTAAATTTTATGGTCTGTTAATTTAAAAATCTTTAAATTTGTTAAAATATAAAACATTTTACATTATACTTTGATTTAAAAATATTTTAAAATAATTTGTTGATTGATATTTCTTTTGTCTTTAGGTACGCCATGTTCCAATACTTTTCTGTATAATTATTGGAATAATTGTGATTGGAGGATTCTGTTTATGCTATTATATGGTTTGGGTGTTGTTTGAGTAAGTTAACAGTGTGTGTTTTCTAAGTAAATTTGTTATTTAACTTTATGTAAATTTTAAGGAGATTGAACTTTTAACAAAAGATTGAATTTTACTTTTCCCCACCTAACTTATGATTTTTAAGTTTTGCTTATTATTATTATTTAATTGTTAAATTTAGTAATATTTTTTTTTTTAAATGGAAAGAAAGAATTATAAATTATCTTCCTTTTTTCCGTTCTAATTTCCATTCCGTTGTTGTTAAAATGCAAAGGAAGAGACGAGAAAATCGAACAACCTTTGTGCATATTTTATAAATGTCATACCTTGTGTGTTCAAGTAGAATTTAATATGATTGAATTCTGTCGAATATGAAAAATGTCACTTTTTACAATTTAAATTGATATTTTCATTACAAATTTTGAATTCAATGTTTGATAAAATATCTTATGAACTTGTATTACTGTAATATAATTATTTCTACTTGATACACTATGCATATATTGTATTTCACTTTTGCACTTCTCTTTTTTAAAATTTAAATGTTATATTCTAAATATGAATGTAAATGTTCAATTATTATATTAAAAAATAATTAATGCACTAAATTAGTTTTTTTTTTAATAGCTCTTCCACCTGCATTTCACACCATTTTAAAGTTAAAAACAAAATGTAAATACGATGTTTAAACTTGTTTTTATTCTTTGACATTTCTGGATCTGTATATCTGCAAATGGCTTCTTAGATGAAATATTATTTCTGCATGTCTTTTATTATACAGGATGTCCCATAAGTCATGCACCGTAAGCAGAAAAGCTGTTCAAATATGTTTGTTGTGATTGCAGTCCTAATTGCAAATATGTTTATACAGATGACCCGATCATTCCATACACCTTGCGTGTTGGCAGAATCACACAGAGTGACATGTCTGTGTGATTCTGTCCTTCAGATGAGTAAATCAGATCCTTCAAGTACCCCAGCAGTGATGGAGTCGAGACTACATGGTGGCCATTCCAGATCCTTAATGACCAATCCATTACCTGAGGAATAGGCCAGCTTGATGGGTGAGGCAATGAGATTTCAAATTGCAAAATGAGAGCAGTAGCAAAATATGAGATTAAAAATGTTGAAAAGGAGGAAAATGAATAAAAAATAAAGTCGAATACAGTGAAGACCCATAAATGTACTTTAAAATTGTTTATAAATAGTTTGTACAGAGTTGCCAATGCTATTGGCAACTGTTCTGGAAGCAGGGAGGTGACAAAAATCAGTTGTCTCAGTGCATGTTACTGAGACAAAAATCAATTTTGTTACTGTCGAGCCAGTACTGTGGGGACTGTCACAAACCCCATTACATTACAGTTTGTCTATGGCGGCATATGACTTAGGGGATACCTTGTGTAATCTAATGACAGTCTTGTCTAAAATAAAGACTGCAATTGCATTTACAATATATGAGACAATAACTCTTATTCTTATTTGATTATCATCATTTATCTACAGATTATATAATTACATTTCAACTCATTGGGTTATTTATAACAAATTTATTATATACATAGTGATGATGGTGCATTATCAGTGACTCAACTCACTGATCTGTAGATTGTGTGCTATTTGTTATTGTGTGTGTAACTGATGGGAGTGAGTTTACACTGGATTAAATTTTATGATGATGCTTATATACGATGCAATGAATTCTGATAGAATGGTGGTCTGAAGTTTACAGGGATCTTTGTTTGCTATTGATTAAGCAGAATTCTTAATTGAATTAAAGTGTAATGGATACTGGCATCTATATTTCTAATGGAAAAAATAAATTGCCAAAAAATATTATTTTTTTTATTCAACTCTTAAATTTCCAGATTTTTCCAGGTTTTTATTTATTTATTTTTAGTTTTCCGACATTTTAATGCAGTAAAAGCAAAATTATATTACATTTAATGTAACTCCTGAAAAGATATCTTTGATTTTGAAATGCAATTCAGAGTTATAAGACCAAAAAGTAAATTTTTATGAAAAGGAAAAAAAAAACAAATATTACACTTACCACATATTTATATTTCATACAT